>NC_088921.1:23962500-24120000 GCF_038396675.1 Hydra vulgaris | reverse complement strand
CACAGTTATTCTTAAATAAAAAGTTCACTTACATTTATTATTTGAATTATCTCCACTTAAATAACATTGCATAAAAAAGCAGTTCGACTATATACAGCAGGGACGTTGTGGCCCAGTACGAGGGTACGAGGACTTGTACTGGGCCCTGATTCTGGCTCAGTAAACTGGGCCCCCAAAAAGAAATTGGGCCCCCAATCCTCAAAGAGAAAAAATTTATTTTAGTTCTATAAGTTTCTATCAGGGCATTTTTTACAACATTTTATTTAACTTGCTTTCACGTCGGTTTGTTTGTTTGTTTGGTGTCCGCGCAAAACAAACACAAAGTCGGCGGTAATAATAAAAGAAATACGCTAAACTTTAGTTTAGCGTAAATAAAAAGTTCATTAAGAAAAGTAATTGAAACAAAAAAAAACAAACAAACTTATTTTAGCGTAAATAAATAAAGCGTATAATAATAATAAAAAAAGTTGTTGACCTGAAATTGATAGATTTTATACTGTAAAAAAGTAAGTAATGCTTTAATCTTTACTTATAAATAGTAATTAAAAATAATAAAGTTTTTAAAGTAAATATCTTATAAACGTAGAAATATAAAGAAGATAGCTAAATATAAAAAAGAAAGCTGGAAACTGAAATTAATCGATTAGCTTGTCTTGCTCGAGAAAGAGAACGGAAATTTCGTGCTAGAGCAAATGAATCAGCTGAACAACGAGCATCTCGGCTAAAAAAACGAAGAGAACGATATGTTGACGCAAGGATGGCTGAAACAGAAGAAGGTAAGGCAGTATTGCTAAACGAAAAGGATACCGAAAACAAGCATTGTAGTGACGAACGATTAATTAATTCTCCTCTTTATCTGATGAAATTAACCATCCCATGAACAGAAAAAAGAGAAAAATGTTATTGGAAAGTTCAAAACAATAAATATATAAAACGCATGAATTCATTTGCTTTGCATTGACAAATATGGTTAATATATGTTTGATAGATAAAATTATGTGCCTAATGAATTTTTGCCATTACTTTCATTCACTACTACTCAATATGCTCCAGTCCACTCTCTATCAGTCCATGGACTTTATAAATAGTGCTACTATTTATAAATTCCATGCACTGATAATAGTTATAACTCAAAGAAACCAGTGGCCTGGTTTCTATCATAGGACATTTTTTTAACTTTATATTTACTTATGCTTCAGCTGAAATAAAGGAAAAAAAAAAGAAAGAGGCAACATGGAAAAACAAATCTGGTGAATTGAAAGTAGCTGGTAATAAAAACAATTAAAGTAAACGACAGGTCTCACGTCAATGCAAGTGCAATAAATACAGAGAAAAATCTGGAACATTTTTTACAGCAACAGAGAATGTAGAATTAACATCAACATCCATTATGAACATCACAAGTAAGCCTATTATTGAAACAGAGCCAATCACAGAGATTAGTGACCAATCATCTGTACAAGAAACAGACAGTAATCATGATGTCATAATTGCAGCAGATAAAGGAGTAGAACTACAATATTCAGAAACATTCAGAAACTGAAACAGTAAGTAAGTGACTGTAGAAATGGGTAATTATGAAGTGCCTGTAACTTCAGCGATGGACCTAACTCTAGCAGAAAAGATTATCAGAAGCAACTAGACAACATTGTAAATGTCAATGAAAATGATCCAGCTAAATTTCTAGAACTAAAAATTGCAAAGATGATAAATAAAATGCAATTTATTTTATTAAAGCCAAATCAGCCAACAAAACATTCAAGGTTATCTAAGTATTACACTGAATCAGTTAAAGTTAATGACATTGAAGTCGTGTAGAAAAGGTCATGGCTAACCTACTCTCTATCACTAGACAAAGATTTTTGCATTGTTTGCAAAGCAATCCAAATATTGCAAAAAATTTCTAACTTTTTACGTTTCTTTCTAATTATACATTTAAAACAAGCTAATTCATACTATGACACAGATGGTCAAGAAGGATATTTCAGAAGTATTTCAGAAGAAGGATAATTCAGTACTCTTTTCACTATCTGCTGATGGCACCACTGATATTACACTCTGTGAGCAATCTTCTATTGTATTACGTTATTTTACGCTTGCTGCAGAAGAGGCCGTAGTAAAGGAGCATCTGATTTCAATGGTTGAAATTGAAACAACAACTGGTAAAGGAATAAGTGAAAAAATCAAAGATGAGCTCAAATTAAATAACGTAGATATTTAAAAGTGTATGCCTTTTGATGGTGCAAGCAATATGCAAAGAATAAACAAATGAGTTGCAACACACTTGATGCAGTGTTCTCCCACGGCATTAAATATTTATTGTGGATCTCATGGAACAAATCTGGTTATGAAAGCTTGCGCAAAATCTTCTGTTGTTTCTGTTAACATTTTTGGAACAGAAAACAAGCCTGGTGATGTACAGAAATAAAAGACTTTTCTATACAGAAACTCAAAGAAACGAAATAATATATTTAAGAAGTGCGAATCTCTTCTTGAGGATGTGGATCAGTCTCTCGAACTGGCTGCTACCCACAGTGTTCGTTTCAGTTCCTTACAAAATGCTACAGACCGACTGCTGACACTATACCCTGCAGTTATCGATTGCCTTGAACAAATTTCAAGTGGCATTTAAAATGAATAATCGAAGTGAAGCAAAAGGTCTTTTATCCTAATTTCAGTCATATGAAGCAATTGTGACTTGCATCTCTTCAAAGAAATTTTTACTATCTTTGGTCCCCTAAATAAAATTCTTCAAAGAGAAACACTTGATTTTTCCATCGCTATAATATCTGTCGATGTATCACTGGAAAAGCTTCAAGTACTAAGGGACAGTTCTAGCCAAAATGCTATTATTTCTACTGTTAAATTTTCAACTGAAGCTCAGCTTGAACAGCAAACATTTGTTGAGAAAAGGACTCGCAAAAAGAAACGATTGAACTTCGATGAAGCAAAGATGAACGGCTTACTCAGGCTAAAGATCAGTGGCTAGCAGAAGTGTTTTTATACCGAAATGGATTTAGTAACTGCAATTCTTGTTGACAGATTTTCTTCACAACGGAAAGTTTTAGAAAGCATAGACATTTTTTATTGAAGAATATGATTGAAGATTTTAGTCATAATTTGCTTAACTCTAATTCACAAAAAAAAATCAATCAGTGCTTAAAAAATTCAAAATTGGTATCAGTTTAAATAAATTCGCTACTAAAATGGTCGATTTTGTGGAGATAACAAGAAAGGCTGCTGAGAAGGATAACGAAACTTTGTCTTCTTTCCTCACCATTTACAATTTTATGCTGAAGATTATGTTAGATGCTGTATTTGCAGTTGTTAGATGCTCAGTTGCAATTCTTTCCAAGATATTCAGTACAATTCCAACAAATTCAGCAGAGTGTGAGAGAGTTTTCAGCAAACTGAAACTTGTCAAAACTCGTCCAGCAAATCGGTTGAGATTAGAGCATGTTGGGGATTGTATTTGTTTTTTGACTCTTGTCAATGGAACATGAGAAAATATGGAATTTGACGCATTCAGACATAATAAAAAACTATGCTGATACAAATGAATTACGCAATATTTTGCATCCATTAAAAACTTTTTTTAGTATAAATAATTTCCTTGATCGCGTATTTGTCTCTCGTTAAAAGTACTTCACCGGGCCCTTCTTCTGGAAATTCGTACCTGCTTTTCAGGAGCCACCACGTCCCTGATATACAGTAATAATATTATAGAATGTCTGTGTGTTTATTTCATTATTCCACGCTCTAATGGAATATAATGAAACAGGCAATCAGTCAGAATACATTCACATAATAATCAGTTCAGAATACGTTACATATTAAGTGGCTATAAAAGCATAAACCAATGCATGCAAGCAAATATTTATATAGTAATTGTTACAAAATTATAATTCAATATTTTATTCAACACCTTTGTACAATATTCACTGGTAAATATATTGTTATTGTTGTTGTTGTTAATAAAACCTTTCATACATAATTTAAAATTTAAAAATAAGCCGTAAAAAATCTGGCCTCTTAATTTTTTACGGAAAAATGCAACAAATCCGGCCCTTATAATAACAGTTGGCCATGATAATAATAAACAAATAATAAATAACAATAATCAATAACAATAAATTATTATTTATTATTCTTATATTGTTATTTTATTATTATTACTATTATTTTTATTGCTATCATTATTACTATAATTATTATTATAATTACTTTTATAAAAATAAAAACTGTTTTCTTTTTTATTATGAATTTAAATTAGGCGAACGACAGCTGTTAAAAGATGTTAATCGTAAATGTAGACTTAAATTTTTAGATTTAGTTTAGTTTGTTTCGCCATTTAAAAATAATTGCAATGTACAACAATATAAAAAAGTATACAATGGGCAGGAGCAAGAAGAAGGCATAAATTAGCCATTACACCGAGCCCCAAAAGAAAGACAATTTAAGATGTTATGAAACAAAAATAATTCTTGTAATTCGCACTTCTTGTCCATGACACCGAATTGAGGTTTCTGAATTGTCACCAGCACTCTAACGCACTGCTTTGATATTGATATTTGAACAACTTGTTTTTGAACAACCAGTGTGTTTGGCGTCTGCAACGGATCTTGTCTCCAGGAATTTTACAATTAATCTCTTCAAATATTCCGACCATATTTTGTATGAAATTTCGAGCCGCGGCCGCCAACCTTTCATTATTTTTGAAAGATAGTTCAATAATGAAGACACATTGTTCTATAATGTAGCGCTCCATTTTTCTAACTCTAAACTGTCAGCTGTCGATTTGTTTTTTTTTGGGTTGACAACACTTTACTACATAAATGGCTACAAATTCAAATCTTGCTTTAATTTTGGGACACCTCTTATATATATATATATATATATATATATATATATATATATATATATATATATATATATATATATATATATATATATATATATATATATACATATGTATATATATACATATGTATATATATACATATGTATATATATATATATGTATATATATATATATATATATATATATATATATATATATATATATATATATATATATATATATATATATATATACATATGTATATATATATATACATATGTATATATATATATATATATATATATATATACATATGTATATATATATATATATATATATATATATATATATATAAATATATATATATATATATATATATATATATATATATATATATATATATATATATATATATATATATATATATATATGAAAGAAATGATTAAAATATAGTAATAAAAATGACAAATTTTCCGTTTTGAGCTATAAACAGAACGTAATTCAAAATTAAAATAACAAAATTTTTGTTGCAACAACATAAAATATATTAAGTAATAAATATTTTTCATGAAAATTAAATAAAGACAATAAATTTACGGTGCTTATTTAGTTAACTAACTTCAAAAAGTGACAGACAAAATCTACTATGTTAAAATCGGTAAGTGCCAAATAATTTCTTAATTTAGATTTGCTTAAAAAACATAACGTTGGCTTAAATAACACAACGTTGACAGGTAATGTTTATCAAAGTGTATAAGAAAATCTATTTGTACTCGTACCCAAGCCCTATTTATTTATGTCCGGTTTGAACAATAACTTATATATATATATATTAGTTAAATATTTTTTCCTGAGTATTGCTTGACAAAAACAGCTATTAAACCATAAACTTATTTATTTAAAGTATATACGTTTTTACGGCAAAATATATAATGTTTATATATTTTGTCGTAAAAGCATAATTATGATAGCAATTTTAAACACATTTATGGTGAGGACGGAATATTATAAAATTGTAACAAAAATGCCACTGTGAACCACAATAACCAACATGTTTGAAGTTTCCCCACATCCAATTTTTTTTTCTTATTAAGAAGTAACATAGTATATAAGTTAAGTAAAGGTATTAAAAACCTCCATAGGAATGGCTAGAATAAAATTTTTATACACCTAAACTTTAGATAAAAAGGGGAGGGGCGGTACACCGTTAACTTTGTTGAAGTTCATATATTTCGCATAATTTCATGAAGAAACCTAATTTTTACTCAGTACTTGTGTACTCCCATAATATAAACGCATTAAAAAAGTGTTAGAACATTAACAGATTACAAAGAAAAAGAATGTAGGTATAAAAACAACAACAAAATGCATTTATGGTGAAAAATATCTTGACTAAGCTTTGAAATACTAAAATAGCATTCTATTTTATCAATACTCAATTAAAAGCATTTTTCATGCTATTAAAATACTTTGTAAATAATAATTTTGACATAGTTGTGTAGCAAAATATATTAAATTGAATAGTAAACTTGCTAACTATTTATTAAATGCTGAAAATTCCACAACACTTGACTTTAATCGCTTAGCATAGTCTAGGTGGCTTTGTCGTCTCTTATATTTATTCCATGTCTGTTTAAACTCACGATGAACAGATTCATCTGCTTGTTCAGAGTAAATTCCAAGCCCATTATCAGTATTGGTACTTTTTAAAAATGGTACAATATGGTTAACTGCAATATGAACTTTCCACGGTATATTCAAAGAAATGTTTTCAAAGTAAGTATTAATATATTCCCTTAAATTAGCATAAGACATCTTGAATTCGAAAACAACATATTCAATATCACGAATTTTTTCTATAAAGGTGGCTTGCTTCATTGATTGAAAATTTCTTAAACATTCAATCACTGGTAGTAAATCAAACTTTCCTTGATCAGCAATATCACGAGAAAGAACATCTAACTTATCTAAAAATCTGTTGTCATTGTTGCCATCAAATCCAATGCCATGGGAACCTCTGAAAAATATGTAACTTGAGTTTAACCACTTTTCAAAGCCAGGCCATAGTTTTGATAATAGTTTTCCAAAAGTTGTAACTATTTCGATTAATGTATGCAACTCAGGTACTGGAACTAAATTTTCAATAATTGTGTGTGGATCCTCTTCAAGATATAATAATCTTGGATTAATAACATTTTTATAATTAGCCGTCTTTGATTTTGGTTTTCCAGCTTCTGTGTATTTACTGTAATGATAATCGAGGGAAACAAGAATTCGTTTTTCTCCACCATCCAAAAGACTCTCTCCTTCACACCGCAAACAACTATATTTTCCAGCATGGCTTGTAATGCCAAACATTGAGTTTGCACACTTTAAATCAAATGCAGCATAATACATACATAATATTTTGAAGATTAAGAGTATCAACTAATTTTCTAAGATTTCCATTGTGTTCAGACACTCCTTCTACAATAGCAACAATAAAACAACGCTTAACTCCAGCATCATCAAGGTCAGGTTGGTTGCTAGTTTTATCATGCGGATTAAAAACATTCATAGTGACCTTTAAAAAACCTTGACCAGAATCCACAGCAACTCTTACAATTGTAGAAAGAGGGTTAATATTTCTTTCAGTGATTATATCATGTATAAATTCATCAATATCTTTAATATAAACCATTGATTTATTTACTATATCACCAGCTTCAACAAATTCTTCTTCTTTACATGAAAAATATTCATTCATTTCTGCTTTTAAAGCCTCTAATTTTTTAACAATATTTCTTTAATGCTATTTTGAAAGACTTTTTCTAAATATAGAACATATTTTTTTGGTTTTACACTGAGATAGTTCTAAACATTTTATAAGCTCAATAACTGTTCCAAAAGATACTTGACTAAAATTAGCACGGTCACATTTATTGTCCGTAGTTCCGGCAACAATAGTCAATAGTTTCCCATGAGTAGCAATTGTGAATTTTTCACCTCTAAAAATATTTTTCTTTTCCATTTTTGTTTTTAAAATACTTGAAGCAAAACGTTCTGCACTTGCTGATCCCAATGCCCATGCTGCATTAACTAAATTTTTCACAGCTTGAACATCACTACAAAGATGAATAATGTCTGACTTAAGAACTCCACAACATTTCAAACACATCCTTTCATTTTTATCTTCATTTAACTCAGAAGTAATAATGTTAATATCTTTTGATATTTCTGAAACATCTGAAGTTCTTCTGATATCTTGACGGTTTATCTAAACAAAAAAAAATCTAAAACTATATAAATTAGTAACATAAAAAATATAACACAATAAAAATAAATAAAAAAATAATAATATTCATAATAATAATAAATAAATAAATAATAATATGAATAAATAATAATATTAATAATAATAATATAAAATAAATAATAATATAAAATAAATAAATAATAATGTTAATAATGATAATAAAATAAATTAAAAATAATTAAAAAAAAAACATTTAAAAAGATTGTTTTAGGAACTAAAATGTCATCAATGTGTATTGATGCATTTTAGTTCCTAAAACAATCTGTTTAAATGTTTTTTTTTTTTTTTTTTTGAAGTTTATTAAAGTTCATTGAGACACAGCTCTTTTTTTTTCAAAAAATTAATAAAAAATAAAACAACTTTATTTAATTAAACACTAAGTCTTAAATATAATTTTTTTATTAATTTTATCATTTAACCTGAGAAATTTGCTTTAGCCACTTATCAAGGTATTTTGTATCGTTTTTTTCCAAACAATAAAGGTTTTATAACAATTGCTACAAATAACTTTAGGATGGTTTGCTAAATTTTGATCATAGCTATCCCAAATAAAAGTTTTTATTTTTTCTTCAATAGCTTTGGATATTTTATGAAGCTTTGCTGACTTTTTACCAAAGATTTTAAAACAAACAGCACATAAATTGTTGACCGCCATTTAATAAAACTCAAGTCGTTGTGTACCAGAATATGTTTAAAATCAAAATTGGCCGGTATTTGATTAGCAAATTATTAGCAAGTTTCATACGGGAAGGTCTGGATACTAATAATTGAGCTGTAGGGACAAAAAATTTTATTGCGTTTGTTTACATTTATAGCAGTTTAAAGTGAAGCAAAATATAGCTAATATAAATATAAACTAATTTACTATTACTGTTATAAATGGAATTAAATATTAAAGTAGTTAACATTTCAACTGCATTAAGAAAGATTTGTGTTGAATGGCTTGTTAACCACGGACTGGGTGTCACAGGCTCTGTTATAGAATTGCAAGGCAGAATTTTGAAGTTCTTACCATATCCAAAACTAGTTAAGAAACTTTATCTAAAAGCAAAAAAAAACTACTTATTCAAAACAAGCTTACATGTAGACGAGATACCACACATGTCTCAAAATTGGACTGGAAGTGAAAACCTCTACCCTTGTGTAAACTCTGAACTTTTTAAAGAATACATACTCAATAAAAGAGAGGGACATTTGGACAACAGCAAAAAGCATACCAAATGTTAACTAGCAGAAAAATTATATCAGTTAAAATACATTCAGATAACAATATAGTATATCTAAGAGCTTTCATAAGAAAATTTTATAGCCATGATGCACGCCCTGCTTATTTACTTTTTGTAGGAGGGACACCTCATAAAGGTTATTGTGAATGCCCCATTGGTCTTAGTGGGCTTTGTTGTCATGTTTTAGCTATCCTTCTTTACTTAAAGCAATATGATGATACAAAGACAACAATTTTAGAATTAACGTGCACACAAATGATACAGAAATGACATAAAAGATCAAAAAAAGGTTCTATTCCAATGGTCCCACTATCACATATTAAAGTAAAATCAGCAAGAAACAAAAGCACAATTGAAAACTTAAAAATTACTTCAGCAGATCCAGAAAGTTCATCTTTTAAAAGAGGTGTTTTAAAAATGAAGCAAAAAATTAAGAAAGGGTTGAAAAAGGAACCCAATTTTGAAAGACACGTATATGATACTCTTTGTTCAATAGATCTTGGATATGAATCTTCACTAATGGGGCACTTAAGATTTTGATATGACCCTGAAAGTTTTAAATCCCAATTCAATAAGTTAAAGTCTATAAATGCAAAAAGTCGTACTTTAAATAAACAAGCAGTAAACTCACAAAAATGTCAAGATAATTATAGTGAAATACCAACAATATTGCAAATACTAAATCAAAATAAAGTAAACACAGAGGTATCGTAGTTTCGCCTGAACAAGTTATTGTTTTAGAAAAAATTAATAAACAACTTTTAAATGAGGATCCTGTTATTTGCATTGATTTGACAAATCTGATACCATCACAAGGACAATACACAAATCATATTAATGTCAAACCAAATTACCCAGGAGTGGATGGACACAAGAAAAGGGAAAATAACGGGGAGTCGATTACCAGCGTTGCTAGGAATATATGGACAGGAAAAATTTACAAATTATTGGAAGTTAGTTAAGGAAGGATTAAATGAAAATGATATTTATAACACACAAAACATAAAAATTTTTTAGTGTGGTCATAAATATGAATTTATTGCACTTCAGCACTTTGCAAAGATGTCAAAATGTTCTCCTGAAATGAAGATTAAGAATTGACCAATCACGTACGCATCCTATGAATCTCTCTACATGAATACGGGTAGAAGCTATATTAAAATTACCAGCTACATCAGCTTGTGGGAACTGATGGCTTGATTTTTGAGATGGTCGATTCAGATATATTCCTTTTGAAGCGCATAAATCTTGAATTGAAAACCCTCTATCTGCCATAACTTCGTGTTCTTTCTCAACTAGTTCTAAAATATGAGATTGTTCTGTTAATTCATTATCTGTGATCGAACCAGGGTATATGTTTCCAAAACGCAATCCTGACCCATGTGGAGAGTTTTTATACACTTGAAAACATTAAAGTGTTAAGGTCATAATTGGTTGGTTGTTGAAACTTAAATTCTGTAGCATCCACAAAAATATCGGTTTCACCATGGCCAGTTTTTTTTAAAAAACAGAAGGCATCATCAGGGAAATATAAGTGCTTTTGACTTTTAAATTTATCTCTGAAAATATTGTGCCTAGAAATACAACCCATCCAGTGAAAACACAATACATGGTGCTTTTAGAAACGCCAGCCATAAATCCAATAACACCAAGATAAAGTGCATGTCTGCACAATGTTAAAACTGAAAACAATTCGGTTTTCTTTTCAAGGAATCTGGTTCCTATACCTTTGCAATCGGGATATTCAATTAAGTGGCAGTATGGTGCTACACAATTATAAAGGAGTTGAAATTGCAGGACAGTTAAACCACATAAATATTTAAACTGCTTTGGTTTGTCTTTAAGTTTGGAATATTTAAACATTCCTTTTTCAAATTTGTCTAGTTCTTTTTTTTAAATTTGATTTCTTACAGATAAAATTAAATATTTTTTATGTAACATATCATTCTTTACTTTGTTTATTTTTTTTCTTTTTTAAGCTGTTTTATATAATTGTTTGCATTGTTTAAATTTTCTAGAGGAATTTTGTTAGCATCTGCTTCTTTTTTTAATTTAGAAAATAACTGTTGTTTTGTTGGTTTAAGTAATGATAAAGGAGATTTTGTAACATAAGAAGGTCGGTTTGTTGGTTTTTTACGAATATGACAAGGTTTAGACAAGGATATTATCATACTAAGCTTACGTTTTAACCCTTTCAAATGTTTTTTATCAGCTTCAGTCGTTTTTCTTGATTTAGTTAATTTGGCCAGAGCATTTGTGTATTTTCGTTCTATTATAGCAATTTGGCTTGGTGGTGCAGCGATGTCTGGAATATCAGTGCATAACTCTCTTATTCCAGATGAAAAATGTTCACAACAAATATGCCCATTTCCGAAATTCATTCCTTTTGTATTTAAAACTCGGATATATTCTTTCTGAATAGAAACATCTTTGGGAAGCTTGTAAAACTTTATACGTTCTCCGTTAGTAGTTTTGGTTCTTAAGTTGTTGAAACATAATGCTGCGCCACAAAACCAGTTAACCATTTCTTTTAAGTGATACAATCAATATAATTTGATATCTAATAATGTTTAATATCTTTTTATTAAAATAAATAATAATTACATATCGCTAACTTATTTTATTAGCATATTAAAAAAAATATATTTGTTTTGATTTTTATATATATTTTTGACTCGATTGTATCAAGTACTACGCTATTTTTAGTAGTTTAATCGAGAGAAAAAACTGAATATCGCTTAATCTAGAAACATTATCTGATTGGCTAGAATTTTGTCCCTACAGGCAATATTCTCTTAGTTAAACCGCGTCGTATGAAACTTGCTAATAGCCCTTTTTTTTGAAAATGGCGGATATTTTTTAACTAAAAATTATAATTTTTGTTTTTTGATTTTCATACATTTTCCCATTCCCCCAGAGGTTTTTACTAACCAAATATGTATTTTCATATATACGACTTAGTATTTATAAAAAAAAATCTGATGTGGGGAGACTTTAAACCTGGCGGTCACTGTGGTTCAGGGTTGCCAGGTTTTTTTTCGGCAATAAGCCAAAAATGAGTAAAAAATAAACCAGAAATAAACCAAAACAAAAAAAAAAAAAAAAAAAGAAGTAAAGTAGAATTTTTTTATTCGAAAATATATTTGGTTTAGTATTAAGGTGGTACATACCCTTAATTTATTGAAATTTTGAAAAAAATTATTATTATCAAAGTAGACGTAAAATTTTACGAGGAATGCATTTTTAAAGTTATTTTTTTAACATTTTAAACATAAATAGTGAAATAAGCACCTTTTTTAAGACAAGTTATTTTTTCTGACATAGCAACGCCCTTAGCAACCATCCTCTGACTTGGTTTTAAAGTTATATTAATGATCAGTTTTTGACGATGATAAATTCTTTAGCTGCTTGTTAAGTTAAAGCTATTAGTCATACTTTGAAATTACAATTTAGTTTAGTTTTAGACTTGTAAAGCGTGCAAATCCATACTCTGTTTATATGTTATTATTACACTTTTATTGACAACGTTGAATAAACAATATGCCAAGAACACATTCTAGAAATAAAAAGAGATCATTTGCTTGTAACCAGTACACACAAAAAAGAGAAGATCATTTAACAAATAAACAAAACTTTGTACCTGGTTCTTTACAATCAGCAAGTAACTCTAGTTCAGGAAAAATAAAATTCAACCCAATAATTCTTGAAGACAAAGATGATTATAACATTATTATTAATTTTGGTTTATTGAAATCTTTAGTTGAAGAGATAGCTAGTTGCTCTGACTGTGGAAATAATATTAAAGTTGAAAATAATGAAATTAAGCGACAAGGATTTTGTTTAGAACTAAAACTATCATGTGCCTCAAGTTCTTGTCGATGGCATCAAACTTTTAAAACTTCAAAGAGTATCTCTTATGTTCAAAACAAAAACAATGTCACTAAATATAGTAGCAATAAATTATTTGCAACCAATGTTCAAATGGTGATAGCATTTAGAGAAATTGGTAGAGGACATAGAGCCATTAAACCTTTTACATCATTATTAAATATGCCACCACCTATTTCTTTAAAAGCCTATAATAGTATTATTAATGTTTTGCATGCTATATATACTAGTGTTTGTAAAGCATCTATGACTAAAGCAGCCATGGAAACAGCAAAACTAAGAGAACAGAAAAGTGATGAAACAATGACCTGTACAGTTTCTGTTGACGGTTCATGGCAGAAGAGAGGACACACCTCGCTAAACGGTATTGTCTCTATCATTTCAACTAATAACGGAAAGTGTTTAGACTATGACGTCCTTTCAAAAAAGTGTCATAGTTGTGCGATGTGGAAACATAAAAAACAATCTCCTCAATATGTAAACTGGAAACTCAATCATGTTTGCCAAACAAATCATGCAGGTAGCTCTGGTTCCATGGAAGCTATTGGGGCTGTTAAAATGTTTTCTCGTTCCATATCTGAAAATAATCTTATGTATACCGAATACATCGGTGATGGCGACACTACATCATTTAATCAAGTACAATTATCTAAACCTTATGGAGAGATTTTAATTACCAAGCTGGAATGTATTGGACACATTCAAAAACGTGTAGGTACTCGTTGCAGAAATATTCGTATAACTCATAAAAATAAAAAGTTATCTGATGGAAAAGGTGTCTCAGGATTAGGTAGACTCAGTGAAAAAGCTATCAATACTCTTCAAAATTATTTTGGTAGGGCTGTTAGGCAAAATATTGGTAACATTTATTTAATGAAAAAATCTATATGGGCAACATTGTTTCACAATACAAACTTTTTTGATGAAAATGTTCGTCATCAGTTTTGTCCACGCAACAAAGATAGCTGGTGTTTATGGCAGGCTGACAAAATAACAGGTAACAAAACCTATAAAAAAAACTTGAGCCTTCCAATTGCAATTAAAGATTTATTAATTCCAGTTTGGCATGACTTAACAACAGATTTGTTGTTGTTAAAATGTTTGCATGGCCAAACTCAAAATAGAAACGAATGCTTAAACAGTATGGTGTGGAAAAAATGTCCTAAGGAGATTTTTGTATCTAGAAAACTTCTTGAAATAGGTATTTGCTCTGCTGTTATTGAATTTAATGATGGTAAATCTGGTTTAACACCAATAATACAAGTACTTGGATTGCCAGTTTCAAAGTTTATGCTAAATGCGTTTAGAAAAAGTGATACAGACCGCATAAAGAACATTCAGAAAAAGTCATCAACCAAAGGCATAAAGATGAGAAAAAAATTAAGAGCTATCAGAAAAGGATTCTTGGATAAAGAGAAGGAAAATGACATAATCCCAGCTTATTCAGCAGGCTCATATTAATAAAATCATAATGTTTTTGTTAGTTTAATTTTATTTTTGTGTTTTTCTCAGTATTTAATTTTTAGCGATTTTGTTAACTTTAAAACATGATATTTCAAGATCCACATAAGCTTTTAGGTTGAAATTTTCACAGTACATTCTTTAGTTTTAATAGCAGGAGGTGAACCAAAACTAATGTTTGATACAAAAAAATAAAAATGTTATGGCACTTTTTATGAGCAATTACTATACAAAATAATGTCAATCAGTAACAAATATCAATATCTTTTGAAATATTTTATATTATGACTTAGTTTTGGTTCAACTCCTGCATTTCTATACAATAAAGAACTGGTAAAAATTTGAAATCTCAAACTCTTTTAGTTTTCCAGATTTTATGTTTACAAAATGTCATAAAATAACCCTTTTTTTAGTATTAATCAAGGCAAAAAGGCTCGATCAACTATTTTTTTAATAAAATTTTTTCAAATTATTTTGTTTTGAATAAAATAAAAAATAGTAAATTGTTGTGCATTTTGTTATTCTTATTTTTTGATTTTATGGGTATGTACCACCTTAATCTCTAAAACATTTAATAAAGTTCCGCCAATACTTGAAGGTCGTCCTCATTTTCGCATGCATCTGTTGTGTAAATTTCATTTCCGACTTTTGAAATCATTGATTCGGGAATGTTAAAGTCTTTACAACAAATCTTTTGGCTCATTAAATAAGATTTAATGCGAATGACCGCATCCAACACTTGGTTTGACATTCTGTTTCTCTGTTTGCTTTTCACATAGGTGACCTGTGAAAAGACTCTCTCAACAAAACAGTTAGAAACAGGAATACATAGACAAGCATGGCAGTAGCCAGAAATGTCGCAAAAAGCGTGATGTCCAAAAATGTCGACATAGTCCCTTAAAGTTATCCAGAATTCAGCAGTATTTTTAGGAACTTCTTTTTCTTTAAAAATATTAGACTCAGTCCATTCAACGATACTGACTTTTCTGTATAGGTTTTCAATTTCTTGACTTTTTGAACCCATTAGGTGAGGAAAAGATAACTTTGAAGATGGAACCTTTTCAACTTGGGAAAGAACTTTCATTGGAGACAAATTTGACAAGCCGTGAAAAATTGATCTGTTCTCTGGAAGTCTTTTTTCAAGCTCGGTTATAGCCCTCTAAAGAAAATCATGATAGCGAATTTTTACATTTTTGACTGATTCTTCAGCTTTCAGTTTTGCATTTGGAGGTTGCCCTTGAATGTAATTTTTGCACTCTGAGGAAAATTTGGCTTCGAAATCAACACACTGAAGAGAAAGTACAAAGCCTTTGGTATCGAAAACACGCTGCTTTAAACTTTTGAGGTGCATATTTAGCTCATTCATTAAATTTTCTGGATCAACATTTGACCCTTGAAAGAGAGAGTTTAGACGCTCAAACTCTTGAATGACTGGAGTGAGAAAAACAACATAGAGGTAAAGGGTGTTGTCTTGGAATATTTTGCTTATTGAAGAGATTTTGTAACGGACCTCAGAGTTTGCATTCATTTCAGCACAAATAAAGAATGCTTTTAGTTCTTGCCAATTCACAAGCAAATTATAAAAACACTTTCCTCGAACTAACCAACGAGTTGCAGAAAACTTCTAAAAAGGGGACGGGGTTCCCACGCGTTTATTGTTTGGATTCATGAGTTCAAATAGCTTTTCATACTCGTTTCGACGAAGAATGCTCTTGTTAAAAAACCGGGGAACCTCGCTCAGAAGAAAGCCGACTGGAGATGGAATTGCATTAAAGGCATTTTGCACCACAAGATTTAGAGAGTGACAAATGCACCTCATCATAATACAGTTAGGCGATTTAGATAGTACACGAGACCAGACTGAGTTACGTCTGCCAATAACATTTGAAGCACCATCTGAACTGTATCCGATGCAGTTTTCAAGAGTTAATCCAATCGAGTGGAGTTTATAATTTAAAGCATTAAAGAGATCTTCGCATGTTGTTGAGATCACTTGAATGAGGCCAAGGAAGTCATCGACAATCTGTTTTTCTTTCTCTGAAAAATATCTCACGCATATTGCAAGGTGCTTGATTAAACTCACATCCGTTGATTCATCAATGAGGATGGAAAACGGCTTTGATTTGATTTCTTTAGAAATTTCTTCTTCTAGAGTTGATGAGATAACATTCTGGATTACTTTAGTGCACTTAGTGCGGTGGAGTTTTAGATGTTCCAGGGGGCTGCCTACACCAAACTTTGAAATAATTTCACAAAAATGGTCAGCAGTTGAAATTGCTGAGTGACAGCATATACACATAGCAAGCTGAATGTCTGCTTTTTTGTTTACATCTGAAATTTTTACTTGACCTGGAAAATTAATCTTCTTTTGAAACGGATTAAAGGTTTTTTCTCTTTTAATGTGTGAAGCTGCATTTTGATGTTGCTCTAAGCTACCTTTGTGGGGACTTATATTAGTGCGGCAGAGGCGACACGAAGCTTGTTCAGATGCATTAGAGCTTTTTTTTATCCAGGTTAATTCTTTTTCCCACTCACTTCGATAACTACGAGAGTTTTCATATGATTTTTTTTTTTGGCATTTTCTATTTAAAGATGTTAATCTAAAACAAAAAATCAAATATAAGCTACAGATTAGTAAACTTAATAACCATTAGGTATGATCAATTTTTAAGTTATGTATATTAAGAAAAAAGCAAAGATTAATTAGTTATTTGAATAGTACTAGTTACTAAATTTTTAATATCCGCAGAAACAATCGTTTTACCTTTTTTAAGTAAAGTGTTTCACTTTAAATCGTCTTTTTCAAATGCCAGAATTTTCTAAAATTTTCCGCAAATACAATAATTTATTCAAAAAAAACTTTTTAAAGAAAAAAACGAATTTTAACTTGTTGAAACTCATGAGTGAGAGTTAATTCATTCTTTGATTTCTTTAAATTTCTTTAATAAGCCGTAATGAACAAATAAAAATTTTTTTACTCATTTTCGTTCTTTTTTTCTTTTCGTTCATATTTTCATTCATTTCTGTTTATTTCGCTCAACTTCACTTTTTTTATGAAACAAAAAAACTTGATTTATTTGATTTAACACAAAAAAAAAACCAGAATTAAACCAGATTTAATAAAATAATTCAAAAAGAAAAAAAAAAACCTAACACTTTTAAAAAAAACCAGATTTTCTAAAATAAACCAGAAAAAATATTTCAAGCAAAACCTAAAAAAAACAAACCAGATTTGAGAAATCTGGCTTGAAAAAAAACCAGATGGCAACCCTGCTGTGGTTCATTGTGATGCGTGGTTAGGGATTGTCCTTAAAATACGCAACGTCAAATTTATTTAAAAAAAAGAATTTCGAGATTGGCAACTCTTTTACGCGGCTAAAGCGTGTACACGAAATAAATGTGAAAGAGTAAATTTTTTTCAGTGGTTATTTTAATATATTTTCATTGTGTCTGTATTTTGTTGGCAACATGTAATGATTTCATAAAAAGGTTTTAGTTTTACCATTTAACTTGAAATAAGTTTTAAAAATTACAAAAGAAGAAAACGTTAAAAAAAATATTTTGCAAAAACTTTACGGAAAATCTTAATTTAGCTACAATTTAGTAGCAAAAAAGTTGCAAATACATTTCTATGTCGTTAATCATGTTGTTTAACGTTTTTCCTTTAGAAAATTAATGAAAGTTATGAAAATATGAAGATTTTCTCATTGTTTTGTCGTTTGATACAAACATGTTTTTCAAGCTTTCAAATCACAATAAGTGTCTAACTATTGTGAAATTCAATAAAAAGCAAGAACCCACAGAAGAAAGTTGTATGACAACTACATTTCTAAAAACTTCTGAACTATTAACGATGATGAAACTTATATGAGGTATGATCAACAGCAAATGGTACTGTCTATTATAATTCCAAATATAGAGAAAAAGCAGATAAGAAATATCAATACGCAAAAAATAATTTTGCTAAAAAAGCTTTGATTTGGCAAGCTATTTGCAGGTATGACAAAAAATCAGCATCCTATATTTCTGAGTCCACACTTTTTGGTAAAATATATGTTTAAGCATGTTAACAAAAACACCTTTTACCTCCTACTAAATCACATGAAAGTAGACGTGTGTTCTGGCCTGATTTATCATCAAGCCATCATAGCAAACTGGCAATGGGATGGTATTAAAAAAATGACCTGAAAGTTGTCTAAAATAGCAAACATTCCAAACTGTCTAGTATTAAAAATTATTGCAAGGTACTGGGTAATTATTTGACGAAAAATAAAAGTATAAAAACTATGCAAAACATTAAGGATTTGAAAATGTCATTTAAAAAACGTCAAATAGCTTTGATTGCTATTGTGCACGCAAGCCTATAGGTACAAGCCTATGGGTATCAACATAGCCTATAGGTACAAACATAGTTCAAAATTTTACTAGCTACCCACAAAAATAAATTAATTTTCTTTGAACTAATGTATGTCTTAAAATGTATTAAAACTAAATACTTAGTTTACAATAAAAGTCAATGAGTTTCTTTCTTAGGTTGTTTTTCTACTTTCACACTTATTTCGTGTGCGCGCTTAATTTTATATGCCACGCTTAATTTTATATGCCCATTACCTGCCAAATTTTTTAAAACATTTATTTTGTAAAATATAATTGTTTTTTTAACTGGAAAAGTAATTATCCAAGTTAAATTATTAAAAAAAAAAAACATTGTTAAAAAAAATAATATTTATACAAAGTCCCATTTGGGGATCGTGGTTGGTATAGCGTAAAATAATAGATAATTTTAAAAATCCCCAAATGGGAATCGTGGTAGGATATGGGTTAAACTTGATCCGCTGTTTTAATTTTTTATTTACAGGGTTATTCAAAATTATAATCACTTGTATTCAAAATTATAATCACTTGTATTCAAAATTATAATCACTTGTATTCAAAATTATAATCACATCTATTCAAAATTATAATCACATCTATTCAAAATTATAATCACTTGTATTCAAAATTATAATCACATGTATTCAATATTATAATCGCCTTAAAATTCATGAAAATTTTATTACTTCCGTGATGGTAAGAAAAGCAAGAAAGCAAGTAGCGAAAGAAATTTATAATATGGTTATAAATATGCAAGAAAGCAAAAAATATACTATCAAACAGATTTCAAATACCGTAAATCTCTGCACCAGGGCGGTTGGAAAAATAATTAAAAAATATGAAGATGGAGTTGCGTTTGTATCATCTGGTGAAAAACTTAAAGCAACTTGTCTTAATAAAAGAAGAGTTTTTGATCCAATTGAACAACTGTTATACAATTCCATTTTAATTGATAATTCAATAACACAAAATGAGTTAAAAACTCTCATACATGATGTAAATGGTGTTATAATATCACAACCATCTATATCAAGAAAAATTAAAAAGATAGGGATGAGTCGAAAAAGACTCTCTTTGATTCCAATTGAAAGAAATGATATAGAAAAAATCAACGCAAGAATTATCTATGCAGCTGAGATATCAAGAATCGGGAATAAATAATATCTCGTGTTTCTTGATGAAACTGGTTTTAATCAGCATACGAAAAGAAGATAGGTTATTCACCTCTGAATATAAAAGCCTTTGTTGCTGTTCCAGCAAATAAATCGGTTAATAAAAGTTTAATATGTGCTATTGATTATAATGGGATCATTGGTTATAAATATAGAACAGGCTCTTATAATGGAACTGAATTTATTAACTTTATTTCAGTGTTGGCTACATATTTCGCATTGCACCCGAATAGCATTTTAATTATGGATAATGCCAGAATTCATAAAACGCATGAAGTTCAAAGAGTATTAAGTTCTCTTAATATTCCATTTAAATTTATTGTGCCTTATTCTCCTGAATTGAATCCAATTGAGGAATTTTTTTCAATGTTTAAATCAAGATATTGTGCAATACGAAGAGCAAATCCAACATTAACAATTGAACAATGCTTAGATTTGGTGGCATCATCTGATAATGATTATTCATTACAATGCCATGGATTTTATGAAAATATGAGGAGATGGGTTGAAAAGGCTTAAAACGTTGAACAATTCATTTAATTATATAAATAATATAATTTTTTTATTTAAAATTTTATTAAGTTTTTAATAAAAATTGTCAATAATTTTGAATATATGTGACTATAATTTTGAATACAAGTGATTATAATTTTGAATAGATCTGATTATAATTTTGAATAGATGCGATTATAATTTTGAATACAAGTGATTATAATTTTGAATACAAGTGATTATAATTTTGAATAACCCTGTAACTTAAGGCTGTGCGAGAAAAAACATTAGAACTTTATTTAACTTAAGGCTCTGCGAAAGAGAGCATTTGCACTTTTTTGTTTTGTTTATTATTGAAATTTAGCTATGTGTAAATTAAGGACATTAGCTGTTTCAGGCGGCCTTTTAACGCAAAAAAAAAAAAAGATTGCGCTATCTCATACGCTCATGATTAAACAAAAACTGTTAAAGATTTGATTAATCTGTCACAGATTAAAATCTTTAACAGTTTTAACTGTTAAAGATTTTAAACTGTTAAATATTTAACTATTAAACATTTTTAACTGTTAAATATTTTTTTAATCAGTCACAGATTAAAAAAATATTTACAAGTTAAAAATGTTTTGAACTTAATTAAAATTGCAAAAATCTTAAATACAAAACAAATATACTTTTAAACAGATCTAC
This sequence comes from Hydra vulgaris, assembly GCF_038396675.1. Lineage (NCBI taxonomy): Eukaryota > Metazoa > Cnidaria > Hydrozoa > Anthoathecata > Hydridae > Hydra > Hydra vulgaris. Next base: position 24,098,565 of record NC_088921.1, on the reverse strand, counting down.
TCGTTGTAGTTAAGGACAGCTTTCACGAGAAAGGCTATTATTTTTAAATCTCTACAATATCGCTTATTTTTATATTTTTGAAATATCTACAATATCGCTTATTTTACATAAAAATGCTGTCGTTCGGAAAAACATTATGAAAAGAGTTAAAAAAGACGACCGGAAAATAAACTTTTTTACAGAAACTTTCAACATTGCACGGTGGTCTGAAATATGTGATATCTATCCGTATAAAAAAAAAAAAACTTAACAATTTAATATTATTATTGTTTTTAAATTCTACATTATCTAGGCTATTCAAAAATATAGGTTTCACATTTTTGCTCGAAAGAAAAGTCAATAACCGTAACCAAATGTAATTAAAAATTGATGAATAATTTCTTGCACAAATAAAACATTTTTTAATTTTTGTATATATTTTTCATTATATGTATATATGTCTAAATTTTTTTTAAACAAGAATTTTTCTATAGAGTTTAATTTGAAATAATAATTTTTTATTATCGTCTATTTGCTTATATTATTGATTTTTTAAGTTTGAAATAAGCATAAAATTAAAGTTTTTTTTGTTCATTTTAAATTCTTGTTTAAACTCAAGTCTTCATGCATGGACTTGATCAACATGACTGTGTATGTAAAATAATCTTTTTTTTTTGAAAAAATCAGCAGTGTAATTAGCTGTCAAATAAGTTTTCGCAAAATTTTGTGATAATTGGAGCCTGGGAACAAAAAAACTCTAAAAATTTTGTATATATATATATATATATATATATATATATATATATATATATATATATATATATATATATATATATATATATATATATATATATATATATATATATGTATATATATAGATCTATAGTTTGTTGGCTTTGGGAAGAGCGGAAGGAAAAAAGTGATTCTTACGCCAACATATACGTCACTTTTAATTACTTTTAACTTTCGTCCAACATTTCCGTGTTGGACGAAAGTAAAAACCATTAATTTAATTACAAATTAATCGTTTTTTAAAAAAACCACAAAAACGCAAATTTAATTGACCAGAATGTTTTAAAAACATTGTGAATGTTTTTAACAATATAAACGATGTTTTTTTTTTATTTTTTTTAATAAAATGTTTTTATTTTAATTTTTTTTAATAAAATGTTTTTATTTTTATTTTTTTTACTGTAAATCATGCGCGGAGTGTTGCTACATCGACTATCTTATAGCCTGACTCGCAAGGGAGTGCTGCTACATCGACTGACAAATAGCCTGACTCGCAAGGGAGTGCTGCTACATCGACTGACAAATAGCCTGACTCGCAAGGGAGTGCTGCTATATCGACTGACAAATAGCCTGACCCGCAAGGGAGTGCTGCTACATCGACTAAGGGTTTGGTTGGGGCAGGCAGTCTATCATTATTAAAAAAAAAAAATTCCGGTCTTGCATTTTAATTTTTACTTTTTGTCAACAAAATATCGAAAAAACTTTCGGACAACATCTAAGGGTTGTATATATATATATATATATATATATATATATATATATATATATATATATATTTTTATTTGTATTTATATATATATTTATTATTATATATATATATATTATTTATATATATATATATATATATATTCAAACAAACCACAAGCAAAATAATGTAGACTTTTTCAGAAATTCTTGACTGGGCTCTCTTATCTAATATCTAAACAACAAAACCTTCAAATCAAAAACGGATTTAGATTCAACATGATCGATTTAGTATACAAACATCACATTTTTAATTTCGACTGAAAATCCTACTTTTCAGACCACTATGATTTGTTAAGAAAAATTATATATTTAAATTTCTTTTTGCTACCTTAATTTTATTTTTAAATATTTTCTTAAGTTGTAGAACAAGAATGATACTTTCTATTTCCAATGAGTTTTTTAAATTTTCAAATAAACTATATAAAGTTGGTTTATAACCAAATTATTCACATAGAATAGTAGAAAAACCAAAATTTTCATAACAAATAACTTTTTGACCCTCGTTTCTAATGTTTAATATAAGTTACAAACACGAATATTGGATAGTATAACAGTTAAAACTTTTTTCTCATTGAGCGAAACAAGCTAATACAAACGTTTTTTACGATTCGTACTTATTTGTTTAACGAAATATATTTAAGAGGAGCTATTTTGATCATATTTGTTAAAAAATTAGGAATATTTTGTTTGAAACAAATAAGAAAAACATTTTGATTAAAACCAGGTAAAATAAAAAATTTACTTTCGATTTCTTATCGCATTTAAAAATTTTATTTTTTACAGGTCTGTCCTTAAGTAAATCAAGTTTTTGTTTTAATAATGTTAGCTCCCTTACTAAAGACTTGTGCAATTATTTTTTATGAAAGAAATAAAAAGCCTTACATTTTATCTCTTGAGAAACAACTTCGCTGTTTATCTTTACAATAAAAACTGAATCTTTTTTTGCATTGTTTAAAAACATTCAGTTTTTAAATAATGCGAAAAAACAAGGATAATTAAAAATACTAACTTTGAGCCACAAGAAAAGGATTAACATAACATTTTTAAGGCACAAGAAAACGATTAACATTAAAACATTAGGCATGATATAAACAATAAAAAAAAATAATTATTTAAAATATGGGGTTTAACTTTAAAGTTTTTTATTTGATTTAGTGTAATTTAAGTTTCCTTGCAGTCTCATTGATAAAGCAATCTTAAAGATAAGGATTTAGATTTTGATTGGTTAATTTTATAAAAAATTGTTACAAGATATTATCAAAACATAAGTTATTTAAATAATATAAATATGTTTTTTTTATTAAATTTATTAAAACTTTTATTGAATTTGTCACGTTTTTACGGCAAACAAAAGCTGCCACAAAAGATTATAAAAATTTACAAATTATTAAATTGATTATTGAATCAATGTTTTAAAAATGGTAAGAAACGAAACTTTAGAAAAGTTTTCTAAAGAAATAATCATAATTAAATCGTTGTACTTGGTTATTTGTATTATACTTGGACTTATTGGCAATTTGGTTGTCCTAATAACTATATTAAAATATAGAAAATTACAAACAATAACAAACTATTTTGTTTTAAACCTTTCAATAACGGATCTTCTGTTTATTATATGTTGTATGCCTACAATCATTATTACCACAATTGCAGAAAAGTGGTTGCTTGGTGACGTAGTTTGTAACATCATAGGTTTTTTAAACGTGCTTCTTTGCACAAACTCAATATGGAATCTTGTTATGATTAGTATCAATAGATATTTAAATGTAGCTAAACCTAAAAGGATTAAAGAAATCTACACAAGAAAAAAAACAATTTTAATGATCATAAGTGTGTGGATAGTTTCAGGAATAGTTTCCGTTCCGCCTCTACTAAATTGGAGTAGCTACAAACCTGGACCTAATTTCTGCACAGTTGACAGAAAAGGTGCAAAATCATTTTATTTTTTAATTCTTTTTATAATGTATATCTTACCTTTGTTAATTTTAGCCAGTTTATACTCGTGCATCTTTTTCATATTAAAAAAAAAAGAAAAAAATATACTCCTGAAGTGCAATATAAACTATATTGAACATTCCGACTGTAAAGGAAAGGCTTCAATACATAAAAATGATTTATTACCTTGCCAAGCTGGGAACAAACGGATTAGCCATAAGAAAATCATGATTAACTACTTTATAAATAAGAACAATGATACGTATAAAGTTAGTGTCAAAAAAGCCCAAAATCATAACAAGAAACTTCAGAAGCGCGTAAAACTTTATAAACAATATCAAATTACAAGAAGACTAATAGTTCTAGTCCTCAGCTTCTTCTTATGTTGGACTCCATTTTTCATTGGCTCATTTTTGATTACATTTGGTGTAGAAAACAAAAAAAACTTTAGTTTTACAACATTTGGAGTAATGTGCGGTTGTTTAAGCTCCATAAGCAATCCTTTTATTTATTCAATGAATGGCAGCTTTCGAAACCATCTGAGAAAATTGTCAAGAAAATATTTTAATAAAAAATATAATTAAATATAAAATTAAAGCAATAAGTTTGCTCAACAGATGGTGTTGATGGTGGTGGTGTTCGTTTGGAGATGGGTGTGGTTTTTTTAGAAGTAAAAACATGGAAAACAACATCAGAAAACATATATATATATATATATATATATATATATATATATATATATATATATATATATATATATATATATATATATATATATATATATATATATATATATATATATATATATATATATATATTTGTTTATAAAAGCAATATTTTTATTAATGCTTTTAATATTTATAGGTTTATTGTGTTTGTAAAATGATTTTCTAGAAAACGAAGTAGTTTTTGTAGAACTTTAAAATCAAATGCTTAAACTATATTTCACAAATTGGTTACAAAACATTTTTCAACCGGAAGCTGGTTAAAATGATATTGCTTAAGCATTTGATTCTAATTAGAATCAACTTTAAACTATTTAAAACTGCTCAAAAGACAAAATTTAGTAAAATACTATACACTATAGTATAGTGTATAGTATTTTACTAAATTTTGTGACTATACTAAGACTAGTATGGGTCGTCCGCCCGCGGCGCTCTTATTAGCAACCATTTATATTTATAAATTTTGTTTAGTTTGAGAAGTAAAGTCGTGGATACCAATACACACACATACACACACACAGATATATATATATATATATATATATATATATATATATATATATATATATATATATATATATATATATATATATATATATATATATATATATATATATATATATATATATATATATATATATATATATATATATATATATTACGCATGCTTAATGAGTTTTTATATTAAGTGACAAATAATTCAAAGTAACAGTTTAGAGGTCTAAAAAAATTGTTAAAAAATTAAAAAATTTCATTTTAAAAATTTTATTAAAATATTTCTTTATAAACAACATTTCAACCTAAGACTATTAAAAGCACATTTTTAAAATCATCAAAAACTATAGATAGGCATAGTAGGGCAAAATAGCTTTTTTTTGTTTTGGATTTTTAAATCAAATAAATACTTTAAGGGCACTCATTAGACTTAGGAAGAAATACTTCATAGATTTTTAAACATTTTTTTACAATTATAAGACGATTTAAATGTATTTTCAAGCAATTTCGAGAAAAGTTTTTAAAAAAATTGGAAAGTGATAATAGAAAAAAGGAAGAAAATCAAAAGCTTAGATGAATAAATAATATTAAAACGCATTCTAATCGATTCACTAAAATAAATTACAGTAATTCGAATTTAATGTAAAAAGTCACTCAAAAAAAGTTACTCAAAAACTCGATTAGTTTTATTAGTTTAAATTTCCTAATAACAAATCTTACAAAAAAAAAAGAATGTCATTAACACATTTTCACTAATACACAAAAGAGGTCAATAAGTGCAAAAAAAAAAAGAGAAAGTTTTACAGTCTGTAATCATCAGCGATTTCTTAAAACAATTTAAGTACATAAACAAAAAGCGCATTGGTTGAAAAAGTTAAATAAAACTAAAATATTTTGAATGCACTTTTTTAAAGACCTATCAATATATATATATATATATATATATATATATATATATATATATATATATATATATATATATATATATATATATATATATATATATATATATATATATATATATATATATATATATATATATATATATATATATACTTATCTTTTAAACAAAAGAATTGAGTTATATTATGGGTTTTACTGGGTTAAAGATCAGTCCTAACCATAAAAAAAAACACATAGATAGGATGGACCAGAGACTCTTTTATACGTTACCACCAAAAAATGTTTCATAACGCCTTTTTTCATTTTCGTCAAATGTTCAGTTTTGAAGCAATTCTGTCTCTCTGTGCGGCGTTAGCTATACAACGCTAATCTGAAAGTAAAGCCAAAATAAATTTTTGCGCAGTTTAAGACGAGTTTGTTCTTGCACTTATTTTATGTTTTTGATTAATTATAATTATGGTGCGTATAACTGGACAGAAGGATATAAAACTGGTACAGATATACCATTTCACGGGTAAAAGTTTGTACTCATTACAATACACTTAGGGGCGGATCTAGAATTTAAATAGATTATGCAAAATTTTTTTAAAGAACCCTTCTCTAACCTCCCTAGGCTTTAAGTATAGCCAATTTAAAAGTGGAGGAACAAAAAAAGGCGTAGCAAGGGTAAGGTGGACATGCCCAGGGCGGGTTTTTTTTAGGAGTGGCGCCGCTGTTTATGTTATTGAATAACAACTAAAATTGTTTTGTATTGCTTCTGTAGTATCTATTTTTAACAGAAATTATCTCAAATATTACCTTGGGGGCCGTCCTTAAAGGACGTCACCATTTATTAGGCATTTCTTGACCCCTCCCCCCCTTCCTTTGTCACCGATTGTCCTTTTTCCTATACTCCCCTTAAAAAAGACGTCATGAAATTGAGCCCTCCCTCCCCTACTTAATATGTCTTATCCGACATATTAAATTTAATCAAAGTGTATCATGGGAAGTTGCCTTTCTCATCATCTATCCAAGGATTTTTTAAGTGACCGTCAATTGATGTGATTGGAAAAGAGTAGTCCGGTACGTCTGAAATAGTTGAATCATTCGGAATATGAAGGCCCTCCGTTTTGATTTCGTCCTCATAGAACCACTCAGCAAAGGCCGCGTTCTCTTCTACTGCAACTACGTCTATTAACTCTCTTTTGCGCTTGGCGGCAATGCAAACAGGCCTGACTTGCATAAGAGTAATAGCCATTCAGTTAATATCATTGGAATTAGTAAAGTTGACATGGTTTTTGAGCATGAATTGGGAGGCAAAGTACAAGTTACAGTGCTTGCAGATTTTCTAAGGCAAACTTGATTGCACAGAGGGACAAAACAGATTGTAAGGAGGAGGTTTCAATGATTTTAATGATCGAGGAATGGTGCTCTGAATATTGGGAGCAATAAGAAAAATTACCGAAGGAAAACGATTCTTGCTGACGACGTCTGAAATGGATACAGCTTTCAAGCCATATTCTGACTGGCTGATTGAAATAGGTAAAGGCAGAAATTGACCAGGAATAACATGGAAGTAAGAGCTCCTTTTCAAAGCGCAACATCCGGGATCTTCACATTTCACAATTTGCGTGAAATATTGATTGGTGCGCACATGAGAGGCAAAACAGTCCTGATCCTTTGATAAGAGATGATGGATATCGAGCTCCGTCTTTTTGTCTGGATGTCTGGATTGATATACTCGGCCACCGTTGGAAATCGGTCAACCATCAGATCTGAAAAGACTGAGGCACAGCTCTTTCCAGCAAATTCAAAGTTCTGTTTCTCCAAAAGAAGATTCACTGTCCTGCCTTAAATATAAGTCGCAATACAGATAATTAACTCCTTAAGCCTTGTATATATATATTGTATTTTGATAAACAGTTGATATTAAAAATGAATTTGAATACTTTTAGAGTCTAGATGAGGTCCATAATGATCAATCCCGCCAACTCTTTACTCAGTGAAGCCATCCTACTCTCGGCTCGATTGAAAGCACTCCGTCCTGGCGCATTCGCTATGACGAATAAGGCATCCAAATTATTTGTAAAGAAATGATAAATTGCTGTAAACAAAATAGATATTTAAATTAGAAGAAACATAACTGTATAGATAGATCGCAATAAAAAATTTGATAAAGAAAGCTATACCAGCTTCGATGACTTTAGCGTATCATGGATTATTATCTAGTCCACCATCAATACTGAAGACAACTACTGGCTTGACCAACTTGGTAAAAGGATCTTTTGTGATAGAATCAAACTCTGGCAGAGTCAAAAGTTGTTCAAAGTCCAATACGTGAGCATACGCTTTTGATGATGAATCCTTTCCAGATTGAATAGCAACATGAGAAATACCGGAATAGGAAACTTCGTCAGATTTTCCAAGCTCATCTGGTTTGATTGCAATGCCTGGGTGACGGATGGGATGAGTTTGTGCTTTGCAGCGATAACCCAATTATGATCAGGAAGAGAAACTCGATATTCCTTATGCATCAATATAGGAGCTTGTTTGTTGGCAGCTGTGATTTCAATAGGGATCCGAGCTTTATTGTCTTGACTTATAAAGCAAACATCCTTGGGGCCGAAAAAAGGGCAAACTTCTTCCACATTCTTTATAGTTGCTGTACAAAATGGACCATCCACGTGACTTGAATGGAGGTCATTTTAAATCCGCATCTACTTAATTGGAACCGTGTCTCTTTTCTTCAAGCGAATTGCTCCGTTTTGGCAGCAAACGAGTATGTAAAGCACTTCTGCTAAGATTGTAACCTCTGTTTTCGAGCTCGGCACCAAGCTCATCCAACAATTTGAGGTTCTTTAAAAGTAATTAAAAAATAATCAGTGAATAAGTTCAGAGGCTGAAAAAGTTATATTGAGACCTAATATAGTCCATTAGAATTATTTATTATCTAAAATTGTACTCTCACCCTATACACTTCAGATTGTACTTTCTCGTGGGCAGCAGATCCATGTTCAGCAAGTTGAATGATGAAATAGTAGGGCAACCAATCTCGTCACGTACTTTAAGAGCTTTTTTCACTTCCGGGTGGTTAGCGAACACCTACAGTACCGAAAGAACAATACAAATAAGTTAATGTTCATTTTTTACAATATTATTATTGTAACTTATTATTATATGATGCAATAAATATTACCTGATTCATGACAGTTTTCTTTTCAGTCCTTGATTTTTGTTTTAACTTCATATTGCCGATCAACTTGTTTAGATTACTTGTAAGCTCCTGGACATTGGCCTTCTTCTTTTTAATGGTTTCTCCTTCAGCATTGGTCCATAGGCTACTTTTTTTTCTGCTCTTCATAGCAACTATTTCTTGATTCAAAACAACGATCTCTGCTTTGATTGTGTCTTGAGCATGAGTCTTGGCCTTTTTTTGTCTCAATTTGAACTGTGCTCAGGATGTCGTGTCGAGAGGCATCTGACGTGGTATCAACGACATCTATTGACTCAATAAATTGATCTGAAAAATACTGGAACTCTAAAGATGAAGAACTGGCATGGGAAGGAACAGATTGCTTGGTTGTTTGATGGGCCAAAGTGACATAAAAGAACCTCTTTGTTTCAAATCCATTGAGGTATACTTTTGGATCAAAGTCTTTATTTGAACCTCCAAATCTTGCTTTTCCTTAATCTCATTCCATATTTTATGGACTTTTTTTGGACCATCGGCTTTTTTCTCAAACGGATAAGCGTTATTGTAAGACTTTATAAGCGAACTTAAAAGACTATTTTCATCCATCTTTTAATATACAGACAACAATGATCTTTGACACTTTTGGCACACATTGAAAAAATAATGAAAAAATATGCTTTACGTAATGATTGCTGCGCAACCAATTCTCTTTAGACAATCATTCGTAATATTCGCTTAAGACAATCATTATTAATTGCTACACAAGCAATTCCCTTTGGACAAATATTTGTAAAACTCTATTTAAAAACCATAAATGATATCAACACTAAGTCCTTGGGGATGAATTTCGCAAAAATAATTTGCACAAAAACCCGTGCGATCAACTAATGATATATATGATACGAGAAACTACCAAGGTTCGAGCAATATATATTTAATTATACTATATTTAATATATTTATATATACAAAAATAAAATTTAAAGAAATATCAACACGAACTTTTCTATATTACGTTAAATAGAAGCATAACATTCCCTCACGTTATCTTCATAAAAACACATGTTTACATAAAAAAATTATATAAAGTGACGTCCTTTTCTGATGACCCCTTCCCTCCCCCTTGTCCTTATTTGTCCTGTTAATCTGAACCTCCTTCCCCCCCCCCCCCCTATTTGCATGACGTCCTTTATGGATGGCCCCTAGGTTGTTTTGTTCATAAATTAGACATGTATTTTTAGGTCTAATTTACTTAATAAAGTACACCAACGAGAAGGTAAGTCAAAAGACTTCGAACTTCATCTGTATACTGTCATTTTGCCTAAGGTTAGTCCGGATTCTTTCCTTTCCTTAATAGAAATTTTTTTTTTATTATACAAAATATTATTTTGTAAAATATATAATTTTGCAAAAAAATAAAATATTGTTTTGTTTTTAACTGCTTTTTTATTTTATTAATTTTTGTTATATTTTTTTATTGAAGTTTAATTAATATAAAATAAATATAGGCTAATATTCTCTCCCTTCCTTCCTTCCTTCCTCCCTCCCTCCTATAACTGAAATAATTCTTTCACACTCACAAGTTGTTATTGGAATTGTTCCTAATATTATAAACGCTGTCCTTACATTTGAAAAATCTCTTATGTCAATGGCCTTTAAAGTTTCAGCAATATTTAAAGGAATGTTTGACTGGTTTTTCCAAAATAATTACCATAAGTTTAACTCAGCATTTATTGAAGTAAAATGAGGCATATCAGATAAAAAGAAATTTAAAAACTCATAAAGATCAGATTTCCATTGTTTCTTAACTTGTATTCTGGACAGTACAGTTGAAGTAATTGCTGCTAGACCATTATAAACCAACATACCATTTTCTGGAAACCTATTATCGAGCTTATTAATAAGGTGTTCAATTAATAGAGAAGTAGTGGTATGTTTAAAATAGTCACAAATTTTATTTGTTGGATAATTATCCCGGAATAACCTGGACATAACATAATCTAGGTCTCACTTCTTGGATATCAAGACTAAAACCAAAAGCCAAACTAAAAGCAATAGTGTACCTTTCGGTGTGATGTCAACTTGGTGAATAGTGTACCTTTCAGTGCGATGTCAACTTGGTGAATAGTGTGCCTTTCAATGTGATATATATCAGTTTTGTTTTTATATTTCTAATAACAGGTTTTTTAGATTAGTTATTTCAAAACACTGCTCGGATATGTCAAAAGATTTAGTTTGAAGAGTTAAACTAAACAAAGTCTATGGCTTGCATAATAAACAAAAATAGCTTTATGATTAAGAGCTTTTATTCAAGAAGCAAATCCTTCATATTTGCCTGCTATACAATTCGCACCATCATACCCTTGGTCTCCACAATTTTGAATATCAAATCCGAAAAGTCTCTTGAAGTGTGTACATTTAGAGATAGACTAAGACCAAATGTACCAGTCTTGCAATTCCTAGGAAAATCTTAGGAAATCCTCGCAAATATCATTATTTGAATTTAAATATCTTAAAACAAGTGACATTTGTTCAGTATTTGAACAGTAAACTGTTTCATCACAAAGAATTCAAAATAAATTTAAATGGTTAACATTTTTAGTTAAAACTTCCTCAATTGCTTTCACACAAGAATCAATAAGTTGATTTTGGGAAGTTTTTGATATATAGGTTGCATTTTGTGGACTTGAAGAAATATGATTAGCTAATAATTGATCTCCAGCATCAACACGAAAATTTAAAAGCTCTATGAAGTTACCCTCTTCCAACCTTTTATGTAAAAGATTCCCCAATATCAGCATGATATTTAGTATCATCAAAATTACCACGAAATGCTAGATCATTTCTAAGAAATGTTATTGTTTTAGTTATTGGAACTAATTTTTTTTCGGTTATCAGAAAGAGTTTTCAAACGAGAATTATTTAAATCAACCTCAATAACATTATTTTTAGAGTTGCAACGTGAACGTAATGCATTAAATAAAAGCATATACCTTTTATGTAAAACACAACTTTTAATCGTATTTTTTAAAATCACGAATACCCTACTGTTGATAAGGCTTGAAAACTAAATTTAGTACTCCCCCTGTTTTTATGATTGATTATGATAGAATGCATTATACTGATTCAGAAATCAAAGTGTCGATAGAAACCAGACATTTTTACAGTTGTTATTGAAAAGGAATTTAATCAAAAATCGGGTCTGAAAAAGGTGGTAGAATATCAGCGTTTTTTAATGTGGTTTTTTTATAATATAACATAAAATTAGATTACTTTCCTCAAGTTTTCAGACCTATATTTTTATATGATTCTAAAGCTAGCTGGAAATATATAATACCAATAACTTTAGTTTTTAGGGTTTTACCTTATAGCAAGATAATCTGTATTATCATCTTGCTTCGGGATAAAACAATCCATTTCAGAATTTTTAAAAGACTGATTATACGGTTGCACTTGACACTTGTTATTCAAAATTTTCAACTTTTCAGTTAACTAATTTTAATATTTGCAAATATTTGGTAAATATCTAGCTTTATTGCATTTGAGACTAAAAAATTCATCTTTGTTTCAAAACTTTGATTTACTAGCAAAGTCCTACGATAAAAATTACAAGCGAAGTACGTATATTAGATGGCGTATCAGAATTTTGTAGATTTAGAACGATTTAAAGCAACTGGTGCAATTGTTTCTACAAAACTGATTGGTTATTAAAAACATTCCTTATCATTTTTGAAACATTTTTGTATTTTATTGCGGAAGGTTTTTAGCAACTTTTTAAAACCTAACTTGCTTAAAGCTTTTATATTTCTTGTTCATTCATCGCCATCTTAATTATGCAAACATTGGTTGGTGCAGTACAAATAAAAATAAAATTAAAAAACTATTTCATAGACAAAAGCATGCAATCAGAACCATTTCCAATGTGGGCTGTTATACACCCCCCCAAGCATTATTTGGTAATTCAAACATAACGAATGTTTATGAATTAAATGTCTATCAAATTTTTATATTATGTTCAAAATTAATAAAAATATATCTCGTAAAATATTTTACCAGTTTTTCAAAATAAATCAGAATATATATCTAACCAGATTTTCAAATAACAGTTATATTCAATCCAAAAGTTATGTTTGAGGCGACTGAATTTTCAATTTCTACCAGAGGGCCAAAATTATGGAATAAAATATTAACTAATGAACTTAAAACAATTGCAACGCTTAATGAGTTTAAGAACAAATTGAAGCAAAAACTACTGATGAACGACGTAACGCTCAGCTTTTTCTGAAGTTTTAATGATTGCTACTGTTAAGATTACCCAACAATTTGAGGTTTGCCATTATCGGCTTGACGATCTAAAAAAAGGACTGTGCCACTTTAGGACCAATGATTTTTATTATAGAGAAGTCTTTAGAAGTTTTATATTATATAGTGTTACGTTTTTTAATTGTTGTTGTTTTATATTTACGGTATAGACTAAAGGGCTTGGTGATAAGACCAACTATGTCTTCTTCTTGCCCCAGCTATTTGTATATATATTATGGTTTACGACTTGAATAAATTTGTATATACCAAAAAAAAAAAAAAAAAATACAAACTGTCGCAGTTGTTATCTTTATAAATAGTGATTGGTGTAAACTTTTTTTAACAGATCATTTATGATTTAGAATACAATTGAGACAAGTTTTGCATCACTTGCTACAAAGTGATCAGAAAATTTTGTAAAAATGTACAAATGAGATTGGTTAAGGTGGTCCACCCCAATTCAAATGAATTTCTTTAATATTAACTTAATATTTTTCAAATTAGTCTATTTATGTTGTTTTTTACTAAAAAAGAGTATTTAAAAAAAAAAAAAATCTTACAATTTGCCTCATTTATTCAACATTTTCCCTGTTTTGGTGTGTTTTTAAAAAAAAGAGAATTCTAAGGAAGTAAATGACCCTTTTTAAAGCCCTTTGGTATTTCAGCTACTAACATGTTACTCAGGTAACCTAGCAGTTTTATGTATTTAAATGGAATATTTCAAAAGTTATAGGCATTGCCATAATGGTTCCTTGTTTTATCGTGAAGGTCTCACTGTTTGATGACAAAAACACGAACTTAAAAAAAGCAAAAATAAATATTCTGCTACCAGTCCTCTTCCAATATATTTTAAACAAACTGGGAAAATTTCAAAGAAAAAGAATAAGCCTATCAGGAGATATCTTTTTTTAACTTTATTTGATTCGCTAAAAAGCTAATGTGGAGAAAATCACAAAACAAAAATAAAATTTTATTTAAAAAGCTCCAGATTCATAAAATGATACAGGTTCTTCTTCTGCTTCTTTATCTAAGAACCCTTTTTTAATTCCTCTTAATTTTTGCCTTCTACCTTTGCATTTATTGGTGGATTTATAATTTCCTTTTGATAAACGTAATGCATCATATAATTTAGAAGCATCAATCATAAACCTCCCAGTGTAAACACCTAAAATTTTAAACACTTTTAAAACTCCTTGAAAACCATCATTAAACGAAATAATAGCTGAATTTAAAGATAGTTCTAAAGACCTTTTACAAACATATATATCTTTTGGGTATCTTTTCCAAATAACACCATTCAAGCTTTTATTATTATTCTGTGTTTGACCATGAAGACACTTTTTTAGTAAATCTTGATTAGATAGATCTTTAAATATAGGAATTAAAACTATGTGAATAGCTTATGGAAGGCTCAATTTCTTTTGATATTTAAATAAGTTAGTTAGTTTATCAGACTGCCACAAGCACCACCTTGTTTTTGTCGGACAAAATTGATGGCGGATGTTTTCATCTTCAATGTCTGAGTTATGAAAAAGTACACCCCATACGGATTTCTGCATATTGTAGAGATTGTCAACATTTTGTCGTATAGCCATGCCATAATAGTTTTGAAACAAATTTATTACTTTGTCTGTGAGGTTATCTTTGCCACTTAGACTAATTTGACCAAGTTTAATATCGATAACCTTTTTGCCTTTGGCGCAAGTTATGAAGACGAGTTCCGATTCGTTTTTGAACGTGACCAACACATTCTAGTTTCTCAATATTTATATTGCCATAAGGTTTTGAGGAAACAACATCAGTAAATAAAGAGGTATCACCATCCCCAATATATGAAGTGTACCTTAAATTATTCATCATTAACGATCAAGAAAATAACATCACCGCCCCACATAATTCCATTGCTCCAGATGATTTTTCATGATTAGCATCACATACATGATTTAAACTCCAATGAAGATATCCAGGATTAGGGGTTTTCGTTTTCCAGTATAAATAATCTCCGCATTTTTTTGAAAGAACAATGGCATCTAAGCACTTTCCATTCTTTTAAAACTATGGTTATAATACCATTTAGCGATTGTTGTAAACCATAATAAAATAGTAAAACCATAATAATAATATTGTTGTAAACCATAATAAAAAAGTCTTTTATGTTTATTTTGGCTTTTATCAAATATAAGAAAAAGGCTATACAAGAACTACAAACATCTATCGTATATAAATAGCGTAACTAATAACCTTATGTATAATAGATTTTATATAAATAGCGTTAATAATAACTGTAATATTCAGAAGACGGGAAGTGACGTCATTAATATTATATTACATTATTACTTAAATTATAACAGTCTTCTCCACGTTAGGAAAGTTTTAGGGCAGAGAGTATAGAATTAACCTCTGATATTATACTAGGAAGGAAAGTAGTCGTCCAGATACTTTGGCCTCTTCGTAACGGGTCCTGTTCTTGAGGGTATGTTAGTAAGATTCTCGGGAGTAGTAACTTTCTGTATAGGCTGACTAGGTACCGCTGTTGTAGGTGACTGACTACAAGGGATACTATCTATAATTGAATTCTCAACAATTTGGCTTGACGTTACTTCGTTGGTTTCGTTTAGTTCTTCTTGGTTTCTGTTTATTGAATTGCTGATATTGTTGCTAATGATCATCTGTTCAATGTTTAAATCACCGGATTGTTGTTGGACTGATTCTGTTAGGGGATTTAGGTCTTCTAGTGGGGCGAGGTCTTTTGTTGAAACAATTTTTTCATTTTGAAATTTTATTCAAGTGTAGTGGGGCGATATTGTTTCTAGCAGTTGAACTCTGTCAACGAGTGGATCTCCTTTCATTCGTACCTGACGTTTGTAAAGGATTGTGAAATCCTGTTCTGTTAAGAAGTTAGGTAAAACAGTGCCTATTATTGATGAACGTTGAAAGCTCATCATCCTCTGATGGGGTGTTTCGTTAGTGACGGTACACAGAAGTCCTCTTATGGAGGACAAAGCCATTTGCAATACTAGTTCCCATTTTTCTTTTCCTAGACTTAAGGTTTTCAGAGCTAGGCTAACAGGTTTTAGTATTGTTCCGTTTATTCGTTCACACTGACCATTGCCTTGGGAATGGTAAGGAGTGGTTCTAGTTTAATTACTCCGTTCTTTTCTAGAAAAACTTTTATTTTTAAGCTTTCGAACTGAGCTCCACGATCTGTATGAATAGATGATGGTGCACCAAATAATGAAAAGAGGCTGAGAAGGTGTTGTATAACAGTGTCAGCTGATATGTCTTGACAGGAGAATGCAAATGGGTAGTGTGAGTACTCGTCAACCACCACGAGGATGTATTTGTTTGTTGTAGTGGATTGTAAAGGTCCAACAAAGTCCATCGATAAGCGTTCCCAAGGCCTTGTTGCCTGAATGAGACAACCTGTGGGTGGTTTGAGTTCATTGCAAAACGTGGTTTGAGTTCATTGCAAGTTGTACATTGGTTTGTTACTTGTTTGATTTCTGCGGTGGAGTATGGTAGATTTCTGGTTTGCAGTAATGTACCATTCTTGTAACTCCGGGATGGCATAGCTGGGAATGGATAATGTAAAACGCTTTAGTGTTATTTACAGTCGAGCAACATCTTGAAAGGGCATCTGCTACAATTTTTTGGTTCCCCAGCCTGTAAGTGATTGTATAAATAATATCAGCTAATTCTAAACGCCATTGTGTTAATTTTTCATTTTTGATTTTTGAAGCACTCTGTTTATTGAAAATAAGGGAAATGGATCTTTAGTCGGTTATTATATTAATATATGGTACTGAGTTAATCAGATGCCTCCATCTTCTACAGCACTCCACCATGGTAGCCGCTTCTTTTTCAACTATCGCATGCTTCCTTTCGGCATTAGTTAATGTTCTTAAAAAGAAGGCAACGGGCCTGCCAAGTTGTAATAGTGTTCCTCCAAGTGCTGAGTCGGAGGCATCAGTTTCTATTGTTAATGAAACTTTTAAATTAGGGGAGGCTAGACAAGCTTCTACAAGTTTATTTTTGAGTATTTTTATTGCTTCTTTGGCATGTGGAGTTAAACCCTTTGTTGGAAAATTGTCTCTTGCTTGGGTAAGTGGGAGAGTTAATGCTGTGCAATTGTGTATCCACTTGGCGTAATAAGCAAATAAACCTATCATTCGATTTAGCTCTTTTAACGAACTTGGCTCAGGCATATTTATCAGTGTTTCGTATCTTTTTGGGTCTGGCTTTATAGTTCCATTTTCAATAATATTTTTAAAGTTACTCTTTTCTTCGTTTATCTCAATGTTGGCGATTTTAGCTGCGTGTAGAAAGCGACTAGGATTTTTATCGTGCTCTTGGGCATCTTTTCCACCGATAATTATATCTTCAAGATAAGCGTATGTGTTTTCAAGTTTATTATCCTGAATGAATTCATCCATTACTCTTTAAAAGATTGGTACCACGTTTGTACATCAAAAGGGTAAGCGTTTGAACTCATATAATTTGCCGTTAGCTTCAAATGCGGTTAGTTTGTAATCTTCAGGTCGTATTCTCACTTGATGATACGCCGATTTGAGATCAATTGTGCTAAAAATTTTATGGACTGCTATTTTAAGTATTAAGTCATCGATTCGTGGTGTAGGATATGAATCGAGCGGAGTGTGTAAATTAATTGTATTTGAATAATCGATCACGATGCAGTTTTTATTTCCTGCTGATACTACAAAATATTGAGCTGGCCAAGGGCTGCGGCTTACTTGAATTATATCTTTTTTTAGTAAGCGGTTTATTTCATCTGTTATGACGGAGATATTTTTGGGAATACGTCGTGAGGTTGTAGCTACTGGTTTTATTTTGTTAATATCGATTCCAGGTATTAAGGCGTATGTTGAACATTTCATACTTTTTGTTGCTAAACAGAATTTTAGAGGCTCTTTGTTTCCTTTAAAATTGATGGTAATTGAGGAATGACATGTTAACACGTCCATTCCGATAATTACTGGTGCCACCAAGTTGTCCACAACGAGGAATTGTACTTTTAGTTTTTTGCTAGCCAATAATAATGAACCATGGAAGATACCTTTAACTTTTAATGTCGAGTTGTCTGCCGGTGATACCTTTGAGGTAGATTGAGTATCGTATGAAAGTTTCCATTGTCAAAGAAGTTTTGATGTAATAAAAGTTTTGTCGGACCCAGTATCTAACAGTGCATATGTTATGGCAGCTGTTATGGTTGTTGTCAAATTAAGGGCATCTTCGGTGGTCAATTCCATCGTAAGAGCTATTTTATAAAATGACTCCAGATTGTCATCTGTAGCTTCAAGCAGTCGTTGACGAATAGAAGGTGAGAGAATACCAGCTATAAAAACATCACATACTAGTAGGTTACTATGTTGATCTGCTGTTAGAGGTTCTGTTGGACATTTTCTGGAAAATTGTTTTAAGTTACTCATAAAGTTTTCAATCGATTCCCCTTCTTTTTGTTTAAAAGAGCGAAGTTTATGGCGCATCATGATCGCTGTCGATCGTTTTTGATACTTGTTATCAAGAATTTTGATTGCATCGTTGTATGATGTAACATCCTGAATTATCATAAAAACCTTCACTCCACATAGAACGATAAGACTTAAAGTTTACAGCCCTCTGGGATTGTGGCTTTATCTAGATAAATTGATAGCATTTTTTTTCAGTATATATACTCTTCTTCGTTTGGTTCGTCGCACAGTACTTTTTTGAATATTTTTGCATCCATACTGATTTATATTTGTATATAATAAAATTTACCTCATATTTGATAAAATTGTTGTAAACCATAATAAAATAGTAAACTATAATAATAATATTGTTGTAAACCATAATTAAAAGTCTTTCATGTATATTTTGGCTTTTATCAAATATAAGAAAAAGACAATACAAGAACTACAAACATCTATCGTATATAAATAGCGTAACTAATAACCGTATGTATAATAGATCATATATAAATAACGTTACTAATAACTGTAATATTCAGAAGACGGGAAGTGACGTCTTTAATATTATATTACATTATTACTTAAATTATAACAGCGATTGATGTCCAGGCTTTTGCCAGGTACCATAAACAGATACCTGACAATTTATAGGTTCATTATGATGAACACAAAGATTCATTCTCGTCTGGAATGCAGCTCTAGTAGTACTTTGAATAGCAACAGCCTCATATGCTTTGTATAATTTGTTAGTCAAATAGTTAAAGTTTTTTGGCGTCATAGGAGGTGGCATATTCATGAATGCTGCAAAAGTACGCAAAGATTCATAATCTTTGCCAAGTTCTCTAAAAGCTACAATGGCATTAAAATTTACAGCTGCAACAGGTTTTCCTGCAGAAGTTAAGATTTGTTTGTAACTTTGAAGAGATGTATCGTATTTTGAGATAAATTCACATGTATCACATAATAACTGTAACTCGTATGAAAACTCATTTTTGTTTTGTAAGTTGTTTTTTAGTAACAGCTTTCCATCATTTGAACAACTTTTTACACTCTTTTTATCTTTTAATTTATACAATAATTAAACATTGTTTATGTAAATGATGGAAAGTAACAACACTCTTTACATATACAATTATTAAACATTGTTTATGTAAATGATGGAAAGTAACAACACTCTTTACATATACAATTATTAAACATTGTTTATGTAAATGGTGGAAAGTAACAACACTCTTTACATATACAATTATTAAACATTGTTTTTAAAATTTAAATATTGTAGTTATCTTCATCAAGCTTATTTTCTTCATCGTTAAAGTCAAAATTTTGTTGCAACTTTTTTTCACTTGCACTTCCTTTTTTGCTTTCAACAGTTTTGGTTAAAACTATGTATGCTTTGATTCCTAACATGTTGGTTACCGCGAAATACTCTTTTTTTAATATATTTAGTAGATCTTGGCATTTTTGTGAAGAACTTACAACTTTTACTTATATTTAAAATATAACTTTAAACGTCTGTACTGCTGTCGTCACTTTACATATCACTTTACAGTAAATGCACATTGCGATAGGCTTTTTAAATATAGCCAAAGTTATCAAAAACCAATGTTAGACTAAACAGTTTTATTTTTGTAATACATTTATTGATTCTTGAGATTCTAATTTTAAAATACTCTTTAAAAAACGATTGCTATGGGCGTGTTAGGTAAATAAAATATATCTATCCTATTAAAGAGATCAATTAGACCTACTAATATACTAACTTAACTAAAAAAAGTGCTCTAATTATGTTCTACAATGACTGAAGTTAAAAAAATATCACTTAAAAAAAGAACTCAAAAAAATGTAAAAAGTACGTTTTGAATTGGGGTGGACCACCTTAAAGCGTAAAATACTTTTTCTTTAACCAACCATATTTGTATTTAGTGATGAACAATTGCATCAGTTTCTCCAAAAATAACAGAAAGTTATGTTTAAGTAACGAATAAGTATAGAGATCAATTAAAATTGAGTTTAAATTTATTAATTTGTTTTGTTTTGTTTAATTCATACAACAAAATTTACATAATGTTGACAAAGAGTGGCATACCAGGCCACTCTTTGATGAAAACAGATTTACAATTATATCTTAAGTGAAGATGTTGGAGCAAGGAAGTTCATATTTAAAAGTGTTTAAGTTCTTTGAGTCCACTGCTTTTTGGCTTAAGGCATTCCATGGTTTGACTAGACGATTGGCGATGAAGTTGTTTCTTTCAACGCAATTTCTAACAAATTGTGCCTTTATTTTGTGTGTTCACGCGGACGAAGGCTGTACTTTGAGACCTCAATGTTTGGTTGAAATTGAGGGACCTGGAAGTTAACTTTGTCGATTTTGTTTTTAATTTTGTATTGCTCAATTTTGTCTCCTCTTTCACGTCGTTTGGTTATTGTTGTTAGGTTAAGGCTTACTAGTCTCTGAGTATACGGAAAGTGTTTTAAAGTGTCAATATATTTTGTGGCTCGGCGTTGAACTTGCTTGAGCTTGGCTATGTCTTGAGCTAGAAATGGTGGCTTGTACTGCAAATTCAAGGTGTGGGCGCTTGTATGAAGAGTACAGTTTGCGCCATAATGCTGAATCTCGACCTCTAAAAGCCTTCTTCAGCCTGCCAAGCATTCGATTGCCAGCTGATGCAGCCGTGCAGACTTGTTAATTAACTTTCAAATTGTTAGTCATAACAACGCCTAGGTCTCGTTCAGATTTTGTACATGATAGCTGGTGCGGTTGGCCTACTAGGTTGTTCATTGTATAAGTTGCAGTTGATATTTGTTTTTGATGTGCCCAGTGTGCATGACTTTGCACTTGTCAATATTAAAAGACATGAGCCAGGCAGATTGTTAATGTAGATAAGGAAAAGGAGTGGTCCAAGAACAGATCCTTGTGGCACACCGCTAGAGACTGGTTTCCAATCGGATTAATTGTTTCCTTTGGTTACGCGTTGTTGGCGTTCAGTCAGTAAGCTCTCGATCCATTTGTACAAGTTGTCGGACTCTCCGTAAGATTTCAGCTTGTGTAGCAGGCGTCAATGCGGAACTTTGTTGAACGCTTTTGCAAAGTCTGTAAATATGATATTGGTTGGGTAACCTTTGCGGGCGGCTTCGGTCAGGAAGTCGTAAGTTTCGAGTAGGTTTGTGACGCAACCTTTTTTCTTTTGGAACCCGTGTTGAGCAGAGCTGATGAGTTTACTTTTGTTCAAGTGGTCAGTTATGTGTTTGTGTACAAGGCTTTCCATGACCTTGCAAGGAACAGAAGTACGTGAGATAGGTTAATAGTTTTAAGGGTTCGAATTGCAACCTTTTTTGAAGATGGGAGTTAGTTCAGCTTTCTTCCATTGAAACGGTACTTCGCCAGCTTCAAGCGGTTCAGAGAATATAATTGTTAGTGGGATAGCAAAGCCTGCAGCACAGTATTTCAGAATGCGAGGGTGAATACCGTCAAAGCCCATTGATTTGGTTTTGTTCAGGTCTGAAAGTTTTTTATTAACGGATTCGTACAATGCAATTGTGGTCGGTTGGTGTATGCTTGTGGAACGAAGATTGAATGCTGGAAGAGGTTCTAGCAGCTCGATTTTGAATACTGATTGGAAATAATCGTTAAGTGTGTTGCATATTACTTTAGGATCTGCTGTAGTTTGATTATTAGTTGTTTCAAGTTGACAAATGCGGCTGTGTGTATCTTGCTTGCTTTTGACGTATAAGTGGACGATTTTTGGTTCACGTCTGCTGTTATTTACCAGTTGCTCTTCGTAAGCAAGAACAGCTGATTTGACTAGTCTTTTCACTACTTTGCTTGTATTTTTATGCTGTTCGCGTAGAGTTGGCTTGTTTGTTCAGCTAGCAGCGATAAATTTGCGCCAGAGTTTGCTTTTCAGTTTGACAGCATTTGCAACATCTTTGGTCATCCATGTTTTGTGCCTGTTAGTGTAAGGAGTAGTCGTTGACGGGACGTGTAGCGAGGTTGTATTTGTCGATAAATATTTAATATTTTTCGGAAATTGTTAAGCCTTCAAAAGCCGAATGCCAGCCGAATGTTTCAATATGCGAAGAGATAAGGTTGTAGTCGGCTTTGCACCAGATGAGATGTTTCTTATAGAGGTTAGAGGAGTCGTTTGTTTCGGGTTCTCTAATTTTTAGGTCAGAGAGAGCTATACTTCCCTCGATAAAACAGTGTGATTGACCTTTAGCTGTGAAGCCGAGAGGACTATCTTTTATTTCGATTGATCGGTCTGGTTTGTTGGTCAGGATCAAGTCCAGTGTATTTTTTGGAGGTTCCTCACGAGTGCTGCGATAAGTTGGAAAGGTTATTAGCTGGATCAGATGATTTTCTTCAAGACAGTCTTGAAATTTACAACCTGTCGGCCAATTGTTTTGTACATATGTAACAGTCGCAATACCACCTCCTACGTCGACTTGTGAGTACACAGTATTGTTGAAATTGAAGTCGCCGTACTCGAGTAAGGTTGAGCACCCAATTGAATTTCATTTTTCAGATGCAGTGCTAATTGAACTTATTATTTCATCGAGCGTTGAGTCATTTAGATCATGAGGTCGGTAGAGATAGCCTAATAGAATCGATTCGTTGTGAAATTTTAGTTTAATCCAGACTTGTTCAATGGAGGTGCGGTTGAGTTGGTCAATTTTGGTGTAAGAACAATCGAGGTTTTCTTTTGTGTAGATGGCGACTCCTTCTCCATTTCTGAATCTGTTTTTATTGAACAGTTGGTACCCTACCAATTTTGTAACGCATGTGTCTGTGAACCAAGTCTCGGTAATCAAAATTATGTGCGGTTGAAGTAAGGGGTCTATTGAGGTGATTTTAGCTCTAAGTTCGTCGATTTTCTGACCATTAAACAAGCAATGGTTATTGGCCCAGTAGATGAGTTGTTCTGGCTTCTTATTTGGTTGTGTTGGTTATTTTAATTTTGGTTTTGGGCTTATTGGAAGAGGTTGTCTATTGTTCTTATATGATGTTGAGTTCGTCGACCGCTTATTGTTTGTTGAGTTTGGTACAGGAGCGTGCTGGATATTTTAGTATTGTTTGTTGTTGAGTGCTTGGTCTTTTATTGGTGTGGTCGGTTGGAGACGTTGGTTGATTAGTGGCTATCTGGTTTTGGTTATTTCTTTGATCTTGTTACTTCGTATTACGAACAATTGATGTTGCAGGCGGAGATGCGTTTTGTTTTTTGCATTCAATGCGTAGTTGCCATGCTAAGTTCTTTTCAATTACACGAGGAGTAAGGCAGAAGAAAGCAAGGTAATTATCTTTGTCAGCACCAATAAGGTCGAGGACTTTGTTAATTTTAGTTTGATCGTGATGCTTTTGGTCGTTCTGGTCGGATGAAGTTGAATTGTTTATTTCTTGGATGACGATATTCTTCGATCGGTTTTCGCGTTCTTTTGATTCTTTGGCAATGGTACCTATCATGTCAATTTGTTGTTGATTTTTTTAGGGAGTTTTAGCGTTTTTGCTGACAACCTGGTTCCAACTGGCGGCTGTTAGTGTTGTGCTAACTTGTGTGCTGGCGCCGTGTTGTGCAATAATGGCTTTCAAGTTTGCGATTGTTGATTCCTGGGTGTTTATGATTGAGTTCATGTTTGCTAGTTTGATCTTCTGGTTGACTGTCTGAAGTTCAGCGGCTATCGGAGAGCTGCTACCTGGGAGTTTACTATTGTGTTGGCCATAGAAGTGAGTTTTATTATTATTTTTTCTTGATGCGCGAGTATTTACTGCAGAGATATTGTTTGTATTTTTTAAGATTTTTTTTAGGATATTTTGATGCTGATATTTTTAGAATATTTTGAACTTTGGCGGTTTTGTATTTGGATGCGGTAGATAATACTTTTACCGTGTTTTTATTTATGTATACTTACAAATAAATTTTTATTCTCGTAAAAAGCTTTAAATAAGAAAATTAAAAAAATTAAAATCAAAAATATTGAAATAATTTATATTTCTTTCGTAGATATGTATTAAAAATAAAATAATTAGTAATTAGTTTATAGGTGTGCGAAGTACAGCAAAAAACTTTATTTTAGACACAAGTATAGGTAATATACTGTGATTTTACAACAGAAAAGTAACTAATAAGCTAATAAGATGAAGCAATAAGATGAAGCAATAAGATGAAGCAATAAATAGAGAAGTAAATAATGGTTATAAAAAGAATAAGACGAAAAAATAAATAAATAAAAAGATAAATAAAAAGAAACGCTCGAACAAAAACACGTCTTGCCGACGCAAAAGCTTAAGCGCAAAAAAAAAAAATATTTATCGAGTTTAAAACAAATTTTTTATTTTTTGTGAATATTAGGTTCTAATTTCTATTTTAAAATTTTATTAAGCAAAAAAAGTGAAAAAGAGACTTATATTTAGCGGTGCAAAAAGATTGATGCACGCGCATTAGATGAACACCTAAAAGGTATTGGTGAAAAAAAAGGTGCTCATGATACATTAACATCTAGTAGGTGTTGCGGTCAAATGGTGTTCAAGCAAATAAAGATGTTCATGTTACATTAACACCGTTAATGTAGCCGTTCAATAACGCATCTGTGACACAAATATTTAAGTATTCAACAGCAAACACGATTTTCTTAACTTTTCTGTTTACTCAGGATCAGGGTTGTCCCGAAGAAGTCTCTCATGGGGAGTGTCGTATGTGTTTTTTGCCAACTACAGACCTAAAAAAAAAAAAAATTCCCATATTTTCGAAATTTGCTAACTATACTTCCAAACTTGCAAACTGATATGCTAAATGTACAAATGTGCTAACTCAAACGTATACATAACAGCTTGGGGGGGGGGGGGGGGATGGAACACCCCCTACAGCCCCTTAAGTGTTATTAAAAACATGCCAATCATGAGTGGGACGCCCCTGCTCATGATTGGCATGTTTTTAATAACACTTAAAAAAACTCAAAGTTTTTTTTTTCTTCTGTTTTTTTTTACTTGTTTTAATATAACATAAGATTTTTACAACTTCGTACTTCATCAAAAAAAGTAAGTAAAACAGAAAGGGGCTCAAAGACGATGAGGATGACAGTACGTCATCGTATTCTTTTCATAGAGCTTCTTTAACAAAGTTTCAATAAAATATCGTAATATGTAATACGTAATAAAATTTCGTAAAATATATAGGTAATAAAATTTCAATTAAATATCGTAATAAATATTGTAATAAAATGCGTAATTCGCTAATAAGATTGTTAAGCAACAAACAAAAGCGGAGTAGTAACGTTAATTAAAAACGTTTCTCAAGTTTTAAAAATTTCTTTTTTTCTTATAAACTTGAATGAACTTAAGGAATTTACCTTCGAATCCTTTTTAAAGGTATTCTATACTTTAGGACCTCGATATGAAATGCTATATTCTGAATATTTATTTATTATTCGAGGCAGTTTATATGTGTTTAACATACTTGCTTTAAGATTATAGTTTTCATTTTTATTTAATTCAAACTGAACTCCCACCACGTTCCTTTTGAATTAATTAAAATTTAATTCAAAAGGAACGTGATGGGAGTTTGATTCCCACCACGTCCTTGTAAGTACCACGCGCAACTTAGTTTCTCTTCGTAAAAGTTCGCGTTTCCGAGTTAAAGGGTTGAGAGAGGGTTGTAACGACAATAAAAAAAATTTAAAAATGCAAAAAAATTCGTAGCCTTCTCTCCTGAAGTAGCTCCCTTGGAGAGGTGAATAATAGAAAAAAAAAATCAAATTATCAATGCCTTTTTCAATCAAATTAAGATTACATTTTAAAAATTAAAATTTCTTTGTTAAAAAAAGAAAAAAGTTATTTTACATTTTAGATGCCAAAGTTCACTTGGAAAATGATTTCAGCTTTTGTTCTTGATGTTGTTTCAGAAAGCGGTTGAAGCAGGACTGGTTTTATATTATTAATATTCACACTACGAATGTTATTTATTCTAGGTTTGACAAATTTAGAAGTTTCTTTATTCTGGTATTTCAGGAAGCTGACCTCTACATTAAAATTTGTGTCTATTTCCTTTTGCACTATGCCTACATAATAAGAAATGGTGTTTTTACTACAAACCTTGCAAAGAACATAGTCACTGACACTCGCATTTTGAATAACGCTAAAAGAAACAGTTTCCAATTCTTTTTCAAACTCTAGTGAGTAACAATTAGCAGAAACATCATTTGTTATTTTGTTGAAATCTACATCAAGGTCACTGTTCAATTTGTGTAATATGCTTTTCCTCACATTTTTAGATTTTACAATTTTTTACCTTTTTTTTTTATTAATACTTCATTTTTACCGAGTTTTTCTTAACTTGCTTTCTTGTCTGTTTGTCCGGACACATAATTCTTTAAAAGTAAACAAACATCGGAGTTTATTTTAATAATTATTAATCGAAAACAAAAGTAGTTTGATTCGCGGATTTTCGTGCTTTTGTGGATAAATAACAAAGTGTTTAGTGTGATTAGTGTGATTTGTGGATAAATAACAGTGTTTAGTGATTAGAATAAGGAAAATTATTGAATATAGTGTGAAAAGGAAATTAAAGGAAAAAAATTTAAAAAAAATTAGAAGGAAAAATTGTAAAGAAAATTAGTGAAGTGAATAACATTATAATACAGGAAATTAAATTTGATAGTGGAATATTATTTAACAAGTGTTAATTTTTAATCAATTGAAACGTTTTCTTTAAGTTTTCAGGGTAAGTTTATTTACAATTTAAATATAATACTTTGAAAATTCTATTTTGTCTTCAATGTTGTACAAAAGTTTTATGCTGAGATTTACCTTTTCAAATAATAAAGGTTTAATCCTTTTGAAAATTAATAAAAATTAAGCCACTTAAGTGCACTATTTGTTGTTTGTAAGATAAGTGGAAAAAACATTCAATTTTAGAGGAAAGATTTGTTTTCATCTTAAAGGTCAGCACATTATTGCGTAACACCTACCAAAAATTTTCTAAATTTAATTAATTATACCTTTATGAGCTTAATAATTGCATCGGATTTAATTCTTAAGAGGAATTCAAAATATTTCAATTGTTTATTTGAATAAATTGGTATTTTAGGGATTGAATTTCAACAAATTATGTTGCATATAAAACTTACGAACTTTTACAAATCAAATGTTTAGTCAATATTGATAAAAGCGTATTTTCATGTCTAAAACTATCGTATATTCATTTGTACATACATTAAAGATTCAATTTAAATGGAAATTCTCAAAGTTTCAAACAATTTATCATTTCTTTACAGTTTCATTGAAGTGTAAGTAAGCATGGCATTAAAGAGTACATAGGGGGATGCAGGTAAGTGCAATACTATTTCAAAACGTAAGAAATATGTTAATGAGACTGAAGTGAAGCGAAGTATACAACTTGAAAAAGATAGAGAACGAAAAAGATTAGCTTGCGCCACAGAATCTCAAGAAAAAAAGAACTTCTCGCTTGGCTAAACAAAAGAGTAGACAAAATCAGCTGAGAGCGAATGAAACAAACAAAAATAGAAATTCTCGCCTTGAAATTGATAGAAATAGACATACTGAGTTGAGAGCGAATGAAACAGATCAAGAACATGAAGAAAGACTAAATTGCCTCCGGGAAGTTTATGCTGCAAGATCAGCAGAGGCTGACGAATTTAATCGCACAATAAATGTCTTTTGCGATAAAACATGCAACATATGTACTAAACAATGTTATCCAAACCAAGTTGTGAAATATCACTTGAATGTCACTAAGCCATATTTGCCTCCAGAGCTTGCCAATATAACAGAATTATTAGTTTGCCACAGATGTAATACACATCTGAAAAGTAGACAAAATAAGGCACCGTCTAAAGCATACTGGAATAACTTAGACCCAGGTGCTATTCCAAATGAGATTAAGACATTAAATGAATTTGAACAAAGTCTTTTGGCACGTATAATATCATTTCTTAAAGTTGCCAAGATTGATTACCCTTTCGGCCAGTATGGCTTTAAAGGTCATGCGACTCTGTTCGCATTGAATCTATTTGAGGTCACTGAAGCTCTACCAAGCATGTTGCCAAGATCTAGCAATGATGCAAACATAGTCGTAGTCATCGAAAGGTTTGAATCTCCGAATCTTCAATTCGGAAATATATTGGAAGTTATTATAATGTGTTATATTGTATTTGTTGGTGTTTTGTCCCTTTTGTTTGTGTTTGTTTGTGTTGGGTCTTATGTGTCTCGCCTCCCCGCGGCAAGACCTGGCAATCCAGAGAAATTTAGAGACTAAGAAGACGCAGTAGTTTGTATTTTACATTTCAGATATTTAAAAATTAAAGAATGGAATCATATTGAAATAACCTAATAAAGAAAAATATAATTATTGTTTTTCTATATTTCTATGTAAATGCTTTACAGTTAAAACTAAAAAGGAGATAATAATACTTGTGTAAATAAAAAATTTTAAAATCCACGTTTTTCTATCCGACTAAAAAGAAGAAAATAATTTTCTTCTCTGTTACACCTGAACTGATTTGTTAACATGTATGTAAATTTCTAATTCATATTACTTTGAACAATTTATAAAATTTTAGAAGTAAAAACGTGAGACGTGTCTAGTTGATAGATGGATCAGAACACAAATTTACAATTAGTTGTGAATATAGTATTTTCATAGCATTTTACTATTGTTGCTTAACAGTTGCGTCTCTCATTTTCACTTCTAAAATTTTATAAATTGTTCAAAGTAATATGAATTAAAAAGTAATATGAAAGAATAGCAGTTGTATTAGATTTCTCGCATGAGCCTTCGTTGCATGGTTCTTGAGGTACATCTCTATCTGTAACAACTGCTTCATGTTGCACATCCAAACCTAAAATATTTGAAGGAGTAGCATTTGTAATTGATTTCTCACATGAGCCTTCACTGCATGGTTCTTGAGGCATATCTCTATCTGTTACAACTGGTGGTAAAAAATATCATCCCCATATACATGTCTATCATAAGGCCAATTCCTGTCACGCGAAATCCTGACATAATATTTGTTGGTGTAGAAGATTTTTCCCATGCTTATCAAATGAGACAGGCCATCTCATAAATTGAAATGACTTGTCCTAGATTGCTAAGCATCTAGCTATTGGCAGTTGCATTAAAATATGTTTTTATTGGACCAAAAACAGACTTATCTAAAGGTTGTGTCTTATGTGAAGTATGTGGTAGCAAAGTCATCATACAAGCATAGTTCTCTTTTGCTTTCATGATTATCCGTAATCAACCCGGTGGCTTTCATGATTATCCATAATCAGTAAAACTTTGTGATTGGCTGTTGGGCGAGCAAATTTAACAAAATGTTTTTTGCACAGTAGTAAAACCTGTCTCATCAAGATTAAAAATTTAAAATGATGTTGCTTTAGACTCTATTATCCCTTCTTGTAATTTGTTAAAGAAAATATTAATAGTATACCGATTAAATGCCGATACTCTTGCAATTGAAGTTGCCTCTGGTTTTCTAACCGATATTTTTGGGTTTCGTTTTGAAAATCCTGTTAACCAATCTCGACCAGCCTTTTTTTGCTCTATCCAACGCAAGGGACATTTTATTTTGTTTGCTTGAGCCATTTCAAAAGCTAGAGTTCTTAATTGAGCTACTGTAAGGTCATATAACATATCAGAACATGACTTTAGATAAGTGACAAGTGCTCTGTGTTTGCTCTTGTGCAACAAAGAAAATCATAGAATGTTTATAATTTGGTTGAAGATTAGCAACTGGGTATTGACACTTTTTTTTATACACCTATGAAGTGCAGACTTAGAAATGCCAGCTGAATATGCTGCTTCTTTAAGGCTTATCCCATTTTCCACTTCGGCTACAGCAACTTTCAAAATGTTTTTATATATTAAAATGTCTTTTATAAACTCTTGGCATGACCTGAAATTTAAAAGAAGTTAGGTTTGATAAAAAAATATTTATTTGTCATGGTATTAAGGTCACTGTTATTACTATATTTTATATCAGACTATTATGAAATTATGATTTTATTTAAGATTAAAAAAACTTTAACGCATACTTTTTGCTTTCCAAATGGTTTCAAATTATTGATGTAAAAAGAATTCTAAATTTGTTCCAAACAATAATGATGAATCAAATCAAACTTATCTTTAATAAAGATCTCTCTTTCCAATTTTCGTTTTAAATCAACTGAATAAGAACTAAAACTAAAATTAAATATTTCAATAAAGCGTCTCAATATTTTTATTTTGAAAAATATAAAAAATTGTAGCTAAAATATTCTAGAAATTTCCGCAATAAAATAGCGCAAAACTGTTAAGGAGAAGTGGGACAGCAGCTTTTTTCTTTGTCCCGCTTCACCCCTATGTAGGGAAGACAAAATAAAACTAAAGTTACAGCCACGCAGTTAAAGCTAAAATATAAATCTAGTTATTAAATGTTAGATGATAGGTGCATTCCCCTATAAAATAGAAAAAGGTGCAACAATAGTCAAAAATAAATACACACATGAGTTACTAGGCTGTCAGCAAAAGTACTTTTTTGGGGTACTTTTAAAAAAAGGAGTTTTCACCACGCGCAGAGGGAAAATGATGTCTAATAAAAAGAGCACATGAAATCTATACGTTTATATTAAATAACAGTAAGTAGGCGCTGCTGCGAAATAAAATTATAGGGGTGTCCCACTTCTCCTGCGTCCCACTTCTCCCCACTCTCCCCTACAACATATATATATATTCTTTTTTAAAAGAGCTATAAATAATACTAATGCAACTTATAAATTAATTTATGCAATTTTCATATGTTTTTTTAAATATGTTCTTAATTTATTCTCATGATTTTAAAAATTATTTATATATTTCATGTGTAAGAAAGAACAATTAGGAGTTTTCAAAATGTAAAAAAATATAAAATATAGATACAAACAATATAAATAAGTTTTTAAGAAAAAAAATAAACAGTAAAAATTAATTTAAATAGCAAACATCCACTAAATCTAAAATTAGGTCAACTTTACTTTATCCTTCAGATGCTAGTTTCTGTTTTACTGACATAATTCGCTCCAATACATTCTATAAATTCAATTTTAACTCGTTTTTTGCTAATATTCTTAACTTTGTCAAACCACCCCCTGGTAACTTTGTCAAACCACCCCCTGGTAACTTTGTCAAATCACCCAGCTTTGGTTCTATTAAAGCGAAAATTCTTTGGACCATGTTTTAAATAATTCAAAAACTGTGTATGGTGGTAAAATTTTTCCTAAATTGTTTCCACAAAACATCACAGAGAAGACAATCTCACTGCTGTTTATTATTTTTTTCAGGGCACTTCATTTCACATTTTTCATAACAATTTTTTTATATCCAGGGTCATTACAAAAATTTATTTCATCATAGTTTCAATTGTTACAAGGTGGAAATCCTTCAAGCTCATGTTTAATGTTTTGTATATAAGTAAAGTTATTACCAAAGTCTTTATTCTTCAATGTTTATAGCTGCAGTTACAAAAACTGCACTTTTTTTTTAATGTTTGATGCAATTTTATGGGTTAACTGTGAACACCTCATAAAATTTGATACCAATCATCACCAGTTAAACCGTTTGAAAATATTTTTATTGACTAATTTTATGATTTCAAATAAGCAGCAACTAACCGTTTTACATAAGTTTATCTAATTGAAATATCCAATTACACATAACCATAATTATAGTAGAAAATAATATTCATAAATATTATTGGTGCGCTAAATGGTTAAATTTTTTTACCCATCACCCGTTGTTTATTTTTTAATTTGTTTTAACAGATGCTGAAACCAGATTTGAACGAACAAATATAACTATTTTGATCCGCATAATCATAGATATAAATAACAACACAATACGGCGGGTATAAATTAAACTAATTTATAATTTTTTTGTTGCAGAACTCTTTAGTTAAAAGGTAAGTAAAATCGTACCATAATATCATCTTACATGTGTTTTTTTAATGTTGTTTCAAAATACTAAGCATTTAAAATTTTTTGTATCATTTATTCCTACTTAAATCAACCTGCTTAAGCCACCCAATGAGCCGAAAATCAAGCAAAAGTTGGAAGAATGCTTACAATGACGAGCCTTTCACGATTACATGAAATTTAGAGTTAATCTTAAAAATAAATGTATCAAGACATTAAATGTCAACAAATCTAAAAACCGACACTCGCAGAAAGTTAAAATCCACAAGTTAAAATTCAAAAATTAAAACAAAAACCAAAAAGTCACAAAGAAATCCAGCAAAAAATTATAACGCTGCAAGATTTTGTCAGATTTGACAGTTGCACGCTAAAAACAAAATAAATTATCTATCAATAATATTACATTACTAATTTATTCTTTTATTAATTTATGACAGCAATATCACTGGTAAACACGTAAAAATACTTGACATAAAATTTTTGTCACAACAAAGAAAAAATATACTTTCTAAAGATGTGTCAATGTTACACCACTTTAAATTATATTGGCCTACTACTAATTTTTAAAACTAAATTTTTGGTTGGTGCTAATATATCTTAAAAATATTTTATCTATTTTGTTTTCCAAAATTCCAACGATAATACCCCATATAGGGGGTAACCTTGACGGTTGAACTCAACAACAAAATTAATTATTTATCAATAATATTAGATAATTCAATAAATTCATTATCAGTTTATGGCAGCAATATCATTGGGAAACACATAAAAATATCGATACAAAATTTAGTTTGTCAAAGCTAAAAAAAAATATTTTCTAAAGATATGTCAATATTGACACATTGTGTAAATATTGGGATAACATATGTTACCCGACTTTACCTTATTAAACCTTTTTGAAGTTTGACAAGAAGACATTCTTTTATGACTTGCTTCTATACACTTTTTCAAAAGAATGGTGTTAGAAAAAGTAATAAATGTTAAATTGTTAACAAATAATGGATTTTAGATATGTTTGTTATATTTTTGAGTTATTACACTTAAAAAAAAAGTAAATATAAGTAACGCAAACAAACTCGGCAATTTGTACTTGTAAAAATAAATGCACAACTTATTAACTTACTTCTAAATTTAATAAATTTAATTTTATAATTAACAGTCACATATTTATTACATTAGTATTATATTGTACACATATTGTACACGTAATAATATTTTTTAAAGTTTTCAAAAATAAGAACAATAAAAAACAATTCAGCTTGAAAATAAATAATCTGTTAGTATAAAATAAGTTATTTAAATAACATTTTTTTTAAAAACCATCTAGGTAGAATAAATGATGATACTTTAAAATTAACGTTATTTTCGCAGTCAAAGTTACCCCAAAAGATTATAAACTTTTGGTGTAACTTTGACCACCCTGTAAAAAAACACAGAATGTTGTTATTTAAGCTCAAAATAAATGCTTTATATTTTAAATAGTAAGTTTTCCTTAAAAAATTTATTTAAAATCTTTGAAATTTTTTGAACTTAAAATTTCTTTTTTTCTTTATTTTCTTTTCTCTTTATAGTTTTTTACGACAAAGTTTTAAATTTAATTTTAATTTAAATTTAACTTAAAAATCTCATAAAACACGTGTAAAACACATGTAAAATTTGCATAGAACTTCCCGTGATATCAACTTGTTTTTGGTTTACACTTGTTTCGTGACGAATTCGTTTTTTTTACTGGCTTTAATTCGGAAAGTGCCAGTTGTTTTAATTATTGTCAATAAACAACTTTATCAAATTTAAAATAATTTCCAGAGTCATTTACAGGACTTTAAGACAAGATTAAACAGAATTTTTTCTGGGTTTTTATTCTGGGTTTTTGTTGGTTTTTGGTTTTCTGACTTTATTAATTTCCCAGTCGGCACATCTAGTTTTACTTTTTGGAATTAAAACACGTATTTATCGAATCCAGACGTAAACCAAAAACCTTTGACGAAATGTGAAGCTACTTTTGCCCTTTTAACAAATGGCGGACTAAATTTGTAAACAATATTTCAGGTCGGAATGCCGGAATTTATTTTTTACTTTTTTTTTAAGATTTGTGACACAAACTGTGTAAATCAAAAAATCATTGAACTACAGGGCAATGAAGAACTATAGGTAAACCTAGCTTAAAAAAATACAAAATTCTTAACAAACATAGTGTAATTTTAGGTAAAGCTACAGTTAAGCGATCTAAAATAATTTTATTTTTTCGCTTGCTGCGCTCTCCTCAGTGGAGGCTTTATAAACATTAGGAATTTTAATTGAAATAATAAAATAAAAAAGATTGCTGCCCCATGCTAAAGCCTTAGTCGATGTAGCAGCACTTCTTTGTAATAGCAGACTATAAGATAGTCGATATAGCAATACTTGCTTGTAGCAGCAGGCTATAAGATAATCGATGTATGCGCTAAAGTAATAATAGTTCTTTATGTTTATATTTATAAGTTACCACTTTGAGCAAATCTGCAAAAGGCACAACTGGCGAAAAAATAAAATTATTTTAGACCGCTTTACTGTAGCTTTGCCTTATTTTATTTGCATTAATCACTTATGTAATAAAAAAAATTTCTAAAAGTTTAGGAATATCGTGATGCAAAAAGAGTTGCTATCCAGTTTTTAGCAACAAACGAGCTCTTTTTTCATCAAAACTGTTACCTACCTTCCGAGAATAGTCTCATTTTTAATGCTTCTTTAGTTTTAAATAGTTAAAAAGAATAGGATGCCTAATACAGTAAATACTTCAATTTTAACCTAAATGTAAAAATATAAAACAAAGAAATAATTGTAAATATAAATATTATGCAGGTTAAAACTTTCCATATATAAAGTTATAAGAAACAAATAAAAACACATATGAGATTTAAATGAAACAAGAACCAAATTAATGAAATAGGTTATATATATATATATATATATATATATATATATATATATATATATATATATATATATATATATATATATATATATATATATATATATATATATATATATGTATATATATATATATATATATATATACATATATATATATATATATATATATATATATATATATATATATATATATATATATATATATATATATATATATATATATATATATATATATATATATATATATATATATATATGTATATATATATTAGGGGTGTTCAAAAAAATAAAATTTCGAAAACGCGAATATACAACAAGCTAAATTTGAGTGAGCAATGAGAGGAGAGTTTTTAAATCCTTTTTTCTGGATTTAAAAACTCTCCTCTCATTGCACACTCTTCTCCAATTTTTCATTGGTTTTTACTTTGGGTACATTAATTTTTATTTTATAATGTATGCTGTTTAGATTTCGGAGAATACAAGAAAGAGAAATCCATCTATAAAAAATGCTGCTAAATCAGTAGAAATAAGTTCAGAGTTAGAATTTGGTACAGCATCTAGAAAGATGAAACAAACAGATCATGAAATGGCAGTAATTGCTAAAGAAGATGTCGAACTTAGCATCCAAGCTTCTCCCTACCAATGCATTGTACATTTTGATGGAAAGACACTTTTTGAAATTATTAATAGAAAAAAATTAAAGCATGATAGACTTGCTGTTCTGGCAACTATTGATAATGAGTCCCATCTTCTTGGAGTTGTGCCATTACCCTCTTCATCTGGAGAAGATCAGTACAATGGTGTAATGAAAGTCCTAAAAGAGTACAATCTCGAATCAAAGACTGGATTACTTTGTTTTGATACCACATCAAGCAATACAGGAATACATAAAGGATCTTTAATAAGAATATCTACTGAGTTAAATAAATATCTAATTCTTTTAGCTTGCAGACATCATGTTTCTGAGTTGAGAATCACACACTTTTGTGAGGCTATAACAAATGAAAAAACCACGGCCCCCGATAACCCTTTGTTTTAACATTTCAAAAACTTGTTTGAGCAGCCTAATTTTGAGTACAACCCATCTATGTTAGTAAAATTTGGTTGGGAAGAAATTAAAGGAACTATTGTTGAAAAAACTGCTACAGAATCTCTTGAGTATTGTAGATCTTACTTATTGAGAAATAATATTGTATGGGAAGATAGAAAAGAACTTGCAGAGCTAGTGGTCAGCTATCTTTCTCCTTCTATTATTAAAATTAGAAAAACTGGAGCGGTTAATTATGCAAGATTTCTTGGGAAATCTATATATTATTTAAAAATGCAAATTCTTTCAACTCAAATTGATTTTATTCAAAAAAATAGAGAACATATTAAGGTAATAACTGAATTTATAGCTTGTTTTTACGCAAAGTGGTACCTGCAATCAAATGATACAATCAAAGCTCCTTTTATGGATGTAACTGCTATTCATCAAATGCATCAGTATAAAGCAGTATGTACAGAACCATTTGCTGTTGATGCTGTGTTGAATTTTTTATTTAAACATACATGGTATCTTGACTGAACTCTGATACCTTTAGCCTTGCTGGATGATGGTGTTGCACTCGAAGAAAAGAAAAAAATTCCTGCTGCAATATTATCATTTCCAAAACCTAAGTCATGTTACTTTGAAACCAAAAATAAGCAAAAAAAAAAGATAAAGAAAAATTGTTGAAAATTGAACTTAACATTCATCAGCAAATTCCTAGCTTAGCTTCTTTGGTTGATGAGTTCTCCTGCTTAATGTTTGATATGATTGGAATAGAAGATCAACGAATTGATGATTGGCTGACCTTGCCATCTCAATATTGGCACATGCAATCAACATATAAATTATTTTTAAATTTTGCAAAAAGTATTGTTTGTGTAAATGACCACGCTGAAAGGGCAATTGGAATAATGCAACAATTTGTTCACCGCTACAGAGACGAGGAAAAAAAACAAAATAGTTATTGCTGTGGACAAAGTTCGCTCAATTTTTAAGGCATCAGGCAGTGAATCTTTATTAACCAAGAAACAAAATAACAAAGTTATAAGCAAGAAAAGAATTACAAAGGGACTACTTAGCTTACGCTCCAAAATTCAGAAGATAGCTTGAACCTTAGTATTTATATTAAAAAAATATTTTTTAAAGATACAAGTTGAACGTAATTTAAGTTTGTATCATTCAATCAACCTATAAAAAAATGTTTTTCTAAAAAGTTAAATATAAATAAAATGAAAACCAAAAAATGTAAATATAAACAAATAAAACAACTACGAATTATTGCCCATTCTTTTGTTAAATGCGCATATTTTCGTTTTTTTGCATAAAATCGTTTTCAATTTAAAGAACTATTAAGAAAAGTCACGGATACACATTAATTTAAAAAAAAAGTATAGATTATTATGTGCACATTAAAAAAAAAATATTAAGATA
Organism: Hydra vulgaris; assembly: GCF_038396675.1. NCBI lineage: Eukaryota > Metazoa > Cnidaria > Hydrozoa > Anthoathecata > Hydridae > Hydra > Hydra vulgaris. The sequence goes on along the minus strand of NC_088921.1, from coordinate 24,060,735 downwards.
TACCTTGTGCTCAAAGCCTTGCTACGAGGGTACTATTTAGGTCATTTTTAGGGGGGTTTTAACGCCTGAGCACAAGGTAAATCTCAATATTTTTGGATTTTTTTTTTTGCAATTGTATTTTTTTTTACATTTGCCCCAAATTTAGCTTGTTGTGTATTCCCGTTTTTGAAATTTTATTTTTTTTGAACACCCCTAATATATATATATATATATATATATATATATATATATATATATATATATATATATATATATATATATATATATATATATATATATATATATATATATATATATATATGTAGCCACGATGCTGAGGTGCAGGCTTTCAATATCAATTTTGAGGGTAAAAAATTACATAAACATAATTCTCGTTTTTTTTTTAACAATTCCGGCAAATCAGGTTCCGGCCGGATTTCAAAATTTCCAATCCAGTACACCCCTAGTATTTTCATTGATTAATACACTGTTAGTTTTGTTATAACTTCTTGATTGACAATAAAAATGGTCAAATTTCCGTTATTTTTTGTCACCAAGTACAATCAAAAGAAGCGAATAATGCATATGAACATTTTTGGCGCAGTTTTGTTAATACTATGACTTCGCCATTCCATTTGAAAAAATAATTTTAAATTCTAAACCACTTTTTAACCTTTGGGTGACCAAAGGTTTACATAAATCATCAAAGAGAAAAAATATTCAACCCTACAAGAAATTTTCATGTGGGCTATATATGGCAATTTCATGGTAATCATATTACCACTCTCCTTTATGAGATGGCTTTGGTGCGCTCCATATGTGGCTATAATGTTTATCCCACTAAAACCACACTAAATAGGAACAAAAGCCACTCTTTATTTTTGCGTGAAAGTTTCATGTGGCCCACGTGCGGTAAGCATATGTTAGCCATATATTTACTACTCTCCTTTATGGGATGGCGTTGGTGCGTTCCATATGTGGCTATAATGTTTATCCCATTAAAACCACACCTAATCAAAACGAAAGCCGGATTATTTTCTTACAAGAAAATTATAACAAATATATAAACAAATCTTCTGACTTGTTTAAATATCATATTTAAACAAGTCAGTAGACTTATTTATGTATAGAATATACAAATAATTATACATATATATACTTACACAAATATACAAAAGTATCATACTGTATGTATACTTGTATAGAAATACCAATTAAAAAACTTAAATAGAAAAACATCTTTTTGATTTAATTTATAGCTTTATTCACAGATAGATATATACGTGCAAGAACTTTTCGTTAAATTTAAAAAGTTCGTTCTGTATTAGTTCTGCACACAAAACTAATCTGATGAATCATGCAATAAAGACGCAATATTTTCTTCAAATTCTTTATCTAGCATTCTTACAGTGTCTTCGAACAGTAGCTAAAGATAATTTTATATGAAATCCATGTACAAAAAAAATCAAGAGAAAAAAAATCAATAATAACGCAAACTTGCTTACATTGCCCGCCATTTTAAAATCTAACGCTGTTTTCTGGTAGCAAACACAACGTATTTAAATATTTTGATTTTCGTTCGGTATAACTCTGATTATAGTTTTTTTTTTCGTTAAGTATAACTATGCTTAGAACAATTATAACTTAAGTATAACTCGTTAAGTATAACAACAAATTTTTATTCGTTAAGTGTAACTCTGATTTAAAAATTTTATTGAAAGTTTATTTTGAATAACAATTCTCAAATATATTCATTACAAAACCCCTCAAACATACTTACAACTTTGAATAGAAAATTATTAAAACTGTAAACCACGTGATATCATGAAATATTCTAGAGTATATGGAATATTCTAGAGTATATGGAATATTACTACGATGCATCGCAATGGAATCGTAATTTACAATTGGTTAAAAATTTGAAGTTCAAAATGAGGCAAGATTGTGTGTTTTATATATATAGCCCATATGATAGTCACACTTTATTAAGCACGTATTTATTTAAGGATTATCCCAAACTAAGTGAAATAAATATGCGAATGCATTATATGTTCCACATATGGGCCACACTGATCATCAGCATATATATCAATCAACATAACTATCAATCATATCAGCATATATATCAATCAACATATCAGCATATATATCAATCAGTTCTACACTTTTATTCCACTTGTAAGCATTATGGACACATGGGGCCACATATACCTTTTCTTGTCGGGTACGTTAGAGACTAGAAGTTTGCGAGGCAATCTCATACAAGAGTACAAATTATTGAAAAATACAGATCACATTATATGAACTAAGCCACTACAATTTGCACCGTCATTACGAGCAAACGGACCACGGACGGATTTTGTTTGCTAACGACTCTAATCTTTTTTACTCAAACAGTAATATAAAAAATCTGTTTGAAATAGTAAATGAAGAATTAGTAATAGTTAATGAGTGGATTATAAGTAACAAACTTTTATTAAATACAGAGTAAACTAAGTTTATGTATTTTCACAAACCACAAATTAAGGTGATCACCTTCCTTTAAAATTACCCAATCTCTTTACACATTTTTAATTTTGTCATTTTGGTGCCCCAAGAATACCTAACGGTCTTGTCACAGAGCACCGTAGAAGTGTATTTAACTAGGAAATTCACACCTCCTTCCTAACTGTGACGCGAATATATGTCCAGAGTTCGTTTCGAACCTGGATTTCCTGCTTCTAAAGCAAGCGCCCGTACCTTACCTTTCCTGGATAATACAGTTATTAAAAGAGAAATAATAAAAGACAAATAATACAGTTTTAAAAGGGAATTAACTATTAACTTCCTTGGAGTGATACTAGGTGAAAATATATCATAAATTTTATATTAAAACTATTGAAAATAAAGTTTCCAAAAATATTTCATGCTTTAAAGAGTTAAACAATTTCTAAATATTAAGTCTTTAAAAAATTTATATTTTTCATTTATTCATTGCAATCTTTGCTTTTGCAATATTGCATGGGTATGTATCAAATACGGAAAACTTAAATAAAGTTTATGTTAAGCAAAAATATGCATGCTGGATAATATTTGGCGTTAATAGAACTGTTAACGGAGAATCTCTTTTAAAGGAACTTAATGCAATCAATGCTTATAGGCTTAATATATACCAAGTTGTTGCTGTTCATATTTAAATCTTCTAATATCTTTTACTCTTACTTTATTAAAATTTCTCATTCAATTTCAATTTTTTCAAATTCCCCACAAACTTTTTAAATGACTAACTTATTATTCCAAGATCTTATTTAAAATTCAGTTCATGACTTATTTAAAACTCAGTTCATATATATTCCGTCCATTCAAACAGGCTCTTGTTTAAGGTTCATGAACCAAATTCAAAGTTTTTCCAACATACTTTTTCTTTTTTTCGATTTTGTTTCTCTTTTCTAGATTTATCTTTGCAATATATCTACGTAAAAATAGAATATTTATTTTCAGCTTTTTAAGTTTTGTGATTTTAAAATAAAAATATTAAGATATTGTCTCTTTAATGTATTTACAAATTATAAACTTTATTTTTAAAATTTCTTCATACTCCGATCTCTGCACATATTGGTACATAACTCCTAAAATTTAAATAATCTAAGCATACTTATAAAACCTAATTTTTATGAAATCTCTTTACATATATCTAATTAAGATAAGAAAATTTTAACTATTGCAATAGCAGTAGCTTTAAAGTTATAAATATTTTGGGTCCGAATATATTGGGTCCGAATATAAAAAAAAGGTTATTTGATTGTAGTCTGGAATTTCAATGTTTGATAAAGTTTTATCTTGAATTCACTATAAAAATTCATTAAGACATTTTCAAAATAATTGTAACTACAGTTATTTTTATGAAGTAAATTTAGTGTCTTCAATAAATTAATATAACCAACTTACTAATAGTAATATAACCAACTTAGTAACCAACTTTCTAATAAGTAGCTGAGAGTAACTAGTAAGAAACTTGAAGTAATTACAGTATTTGTTTATATAAAAACCTGACTGTTTGAATATTACCTTTATGACTAATGATTTAAAAAAAGTTGGATGGTTAAGATTTATAAAGGAGACAGAGACGTAATAAAATATGGTTTACATCAGAATAAATCAGTTTGACCAAGTAATCAAGATTTCATAAAGAATTATTGAAAACAAAAAAAGAAGCAGTGTGTTTATTAATAATATGCATTTTGGTTTTAGGCCAAGAAAGAGAACAAGAGATGCAGTATTTGTTATAAGGTAAGTTCAAGAAAGATTTTTGGAAAAAGAAAAAGATCTGTGTGTGGCATTTGTGGTATTTAGGCATTGAAAAATTGATGGTGAAGGTTATCGTGGCTAAAAATGTCACAGCAACGGTCAAGACAAAAGATTAAGAGAGTGATAGTTTTGGAGTGAAAGTGTGCGTCAGGGTTTCTGTGCGTGCGTCAGGGTTTAGTGCCTAATCTTTTGCTTTTTATTATTGTCTTGGAAGCTCTCTAAAGACTTTCATGGGAGTTATTCTATGCTGATGATTTGTGGCTGATTGCAGAGAAAGAAAAAGAATCAATAATAACAGTTCAGTTTGGAAAATATGGATTGGAAGCAAAGGGCTTAGAATAAAAATGAATAAAGTTTATTTGGAGAGTACAGAAAAAACGAAAAAAAGTTTTTTAGACAGAGAACATGGCTAGTGAGTGTATCTGATTAGATGATTAGATCTGTTTGAGAAAATTAAGGTGTTCTAAACATCTTAAGCTTAAATAAGCATGTTGAGAAGTTTCAGCAAAGTTATGATTAGTGATTTAAAAATTTCAGTTGAGATGGTTTGGTGTAAAAAGAAGCCACCAAAACTTCGAATTCTTGCTCTTGTATATATATATATATATATATATATATATATATATATATATATATATATATATATATATATATATATATATATATATATATATATATATATATATATATATATATATATATATATATATATATATATATATATATATATATATATATATATATATATATATATATATGTATATATATATATATATATATATATATATATATATATATATATATATATATATATATATATATATATATATATATATATATATATATATATTAGGGTTATGACTTTTTGTGACCCAATATTTCTAGGTCATAAATCAATGAATATTTGTACAAAAGTAATGAAAAAAACATTAATTTGATTTTCTTGTAGAATAAAGTTACCCACAAACCATAACTTGAACTACACAACGTCCAATAATCACCTGCATTGTACATTTGGTCAGTAAAACAATGGTTTACTTGTCTGTAAGAGATAAATCTAATAATGTCGACCAGCGAGTCTCTAAATAATGCAAGATGGAATTCCCGAACAATACTAGCGGGAAGCTAGTATTGTTCGGGAATTCTATCTTGCATTATTTAATGTAAACGTCACTTTAGGAAATACTCCAAATTCTTCAAAAAAACGGAATACCCAAGTTAAATGAAATAAAAATTTTATATCATCACGCCATCCTGCTGTTTTAGTAATCACTTCTTTACCATTCTTGAAAATCTTCCTGAGCTGTTTGTAGTTCTTTACAAGTTCAGGGATAAACGGATATTAGGGCGACATGTTGTTTCCTCCAAGTTCTTTATCCATTACTACGCAATGTTGACAACCAATTAAATGTGGTTTTTCCAGTTTCTTTACCGTAAAAAGTCTTTGTGACTGGCTGACAATCTCATTCCTTTTTCCAGTGTTTACATTTGTAGTGCTTACATTTCTTTCAGTGTTTACATTTCCAGTTACACTTCCAGTGTTTACATTTGTTCGCTACAGTTATGTTTACACTCTTCCATAAACTGTATTTATAGAGAATAGCTGTTATACCTTTAACAACAGTATCTGCTTTTCCGTCTAGTAGATCTAGTGCTTGTAACATAACTTATCTTAGTTTATTATTCAGAACTAACACTTTATGATTTTTGTCACTAATACATTTACCATCAAAGTGCAGTGACTAAATGATGTTTACTTCATTTCTTTTAACAGCATAATTAACATAATTAATCTTAATATTCCAGACTGTTAAGGTGCCTGGATTTCGATCCCGTTTTAAGATAACTGTCAAAAACCGCTGTTGTCTTGCTGGTTGATAACTTTGAAGATGTCACTAATTTGGTTGCAGTTTTGATTTTGCTACAGTTCTTGCTGGTACTTGTGGAATGTTTTTCTGAATCTTCAGACTCCTAAAATTTTTCCTCTGACTCAGATTTAAGGACATATTTTTTCTTTTGGATGGATGGATAGTTTAGAACTAGCTGTCTTCCCTGTTGTATACCCAATGTGTCCTTTGCTTTCAGTCTGAAGACGATATTATCTTTTATCCTCACTGCAGAGACATTCATCATCTTTTTTTGTGATAGCAAAAACTTCTCTTTTTTTTATTTTTTTATTTATTTAGATGCTCTAAGAAGTCCTTACGCTTTTATCACAGAGTACCGTGGATGAGCATTTAATTAGAAGTTCACGCCTCCTTTCTTACCGATGTCGCAAAACTTGCCTAGAGGTGGGGTTTGAACCATGGATCTTTTGTTTCTGATGCAAGTGCGCTACCACTGCGCCCCGGCTGCTCGCTCAAACTTCACACTTATATCACTCAATTCACACAAATTCACAAAAGATATATTACATAATATTTATATCACACAATCTTCATTCAATGAATCGTATCTTTGTTTTACACATTTATTATGCGTCTTCAGCACTAGATCCAATTTTGCATGCACGACTTAAATTAATGTGGAAAATTTAATATCTTTTGGTATAAACTTTTTAATTCTTTTTCAATTTGCTTTATGCATTTTTGTCTCTCTTCGATGGATTTTCTCATCAATAAAAAACGACCATAAATTTGAATTTGAGTGGTATCCTGCTGTTATCTTCTAGAGATTCTAGTGGAACAGTTCCTCATTTCCGCTTTCTCAAATATGTGACTTGCATGTATTCAACAATTTCCACTGTTTGATCTTGGATGTCATAAGCTTAGCTTAAAATTGTTAAGACTTATATAAAATTAATTTTATCTTTGATAACATTGTTGACGGCTTTCTGGTTAGTAAAGTATGGCTCTCCTCAACCACTTCTACAAAACTGTAACTTGTATCTTTTCCTTGTTGTCGGGCTCTTTCTCCTGAAGATGATTGATCAGTCTGAGGAAATATGGAAATATTCAGCTTGAGCCTGTGCAGTACTGGGACAATGAAAGTAAGAAAGTCTGTACAAATGATTTAAGGCGCATTTGTGTCTGAGCAACTTTTTGTGGGCTCAACAATGCAAATAAAACTTAAAAAATTTGGTCTATTTTTTTTTGTCCGCAAGGTATATTTATATATATATATATATATATATATATATATATATATATATATATATATATATATATATATATATATATATATATTTATATATGTATATATATATATATATATATATATTTGTATTATGCCCACTGTAGCACTTGTACCTTATATTTTTCGGGCAACTTTTCTGTACGTCTTCTCCCAGCATACCATTTGGTAACAAAATATTTTATATTTTGTTACCAATTGGTTTGCTTTAAGGAGTGTCGGTGTTGTAGGATACCATCGGTATAAATTAATAAAAAGCAGTTTTTTAGCATATTTTACAATTTAAACTATGTTTTAGTGCTTTTAAAATGACGCTGAACTTGTTTATTAGAGTTTTTAGTATTTTAACCGGTAGTATTTTATTATATCTTAGGGTTTGCAAAAAATGCCTAGCCATGTTGCTGTTACTGTTATTACCGAAATCATGTTTGGAAATATTAACCAATAAGTCAAGTACGTTTATAAATAAAGTATTTACGAATTATTTCTGTCAGCCAAAACTTGCTTGATTTCTGTTCCACAAGCTTGCTAATCATTTGTGGTTAATTTTTATGACACATAAAATAGGCATTTATAATGACAACCCAAGCTTTAAACTCTCCCGATAATCATCAAATTGAAGAATTAATGCTTCACATTAGATATATAACAAATTTGTGTAGCTTTATTTGAAGAAAGAATGTTACACAGTTTTTATCAACCGGAGTTTTTACCAATAAATGCAGATCTGTAGTTTTTTAACAAAATAGTAATGCAGATCTGTAAATAATGGTTTTTACACTTCACGGAAATAAATTTTCTATGCGTCAATCTATCTAGGCAATATTCTATGTTTATAGGGAAACTAATCTGTGATTATGACATTATTATCTTTAAAAAAGTGCATTTTAATTGATTAACAATATTGCACTATACTAGAGCGTGGATTTTGCCAAACTGAGTTACATTTATTTGTCAACCGTTAATAAATAGAAACAAAATTTTTAATAAATATATAAAAATCATTCGAATCTTTCGCCTCAAATGACTGCTTAATTATTTTGGCTTCAACTACCATTAACACCCCACTTAAAAATGCAGTTCATCGTTTTTCAAAATAATAATAGTGAAAAGTACCTCAGGAAAAAAAGTTCTATAAAATTTCTCTAAACTTTTAATCATATGGCCTATAGAAATTGTATAGAATTTCTATAGAATCTCTGTTAATTTCTATAGAAATATCTATAGACCTTTTTTTTCTACATCTATTAATATATAAAAAAAAGTTTTATAGCAATTTCTATAGAAATTAATAGATTTTCTATAGCAATTCTATAGAATTTCTATAGATATTCTATAACATTTTAGTACATTTTTATACATTGTAGTATTTCTAGAGTGCTTCTATTGGCCATATGTTTCAAAAGTTTTTGAAGTTCTATAGATCTTTTTTCCTGGGATGTGACAGTTTGTAATTAAGAAAGTCTTGTAGAACCTCTGCTGACATTTCTTTGACTGTAATATTTTTTGGGTAATACTTGTTTTTATTTCAATAAGTTTATAGTATGTTGGATACAATATTCTAAAATCTAGCCTAATACAAATGCTCTCAATGCTATGTACTGATGTTAATTTAATTTTAATTTAGTGGATATCAATAAAGCTTCCTCAAAATAGTAAAACATGCTTTTTTTCCCCTCTAAAATTTTACTTTTACAGTGGCCTTTATTAAGAAACGTATGGATGTCAAAAACAAGTTAGGCAACATTCCGGTTTTCTTTAAACTGCAGTATTACGGAAGCAGCTACACAGTTTTTTCTTTACTTCCTGATTTTATCTTCTCATTTAGTTTTCGGCTTTTAATCTTTTTGGATAAGTCACAATAGTAAGATTTTGTCCTTCTATAGTAGGGCTGCGATTTCCACCTTTAACGTAGGTAAATTTATGGCCATACTTAAAAAACTAGATATTATTACTGTGTTCTCCTTTGTAAAAACAATCATCATCATCTGAAAACCTATAGCCACTGAAAAGAGACAAAATATTGGCAAACTAATTGAAAAACTCAATAATTAAGTGCATCATAAATATATGATGCACGAGAAGAAGTTGTTGTGTTTTCAAAGTTAAGGTGTTTACTTTACAAAAGTTTACTTTAAAAAGTAACGTTATGCAATAAGCACTTCAATATATAAATTCCTTCAAAATTGTCAACGGCATTTACAAAAAATAATCTGCTTGTGTTGTACATCTTTTAACTTTGTAAGTATAAAATTAATAATGTAGGCTGTGAATAGATTATAATTTTGGCGATAAAGTAAAGTGCTTCAACCGTTGCTTTAAATGGGACTAAAGTTGTAATGATCTTTGAAAATATTGTCATTTCATTATGGGACGGAGTTATAGAATTATCTTGGACTAGGTAAATATCAATTAATAATTTTTTACGTTGTAATACTTGTTTTAGCATTAACAGAAGGCTACTCAACCATGTCTTGCCGTCCATTATTAAATACAGATATTTTCCATATTCACCCTTAATATATTTTTGTAAGATGTCGTTCTTGGTAGGTGATCGTATAAATATTTGTATCAATTTGCGTTTTTTTTTTATGACTGGGTCTTAATGAAATTTATTTAGTTTAATTTTAGGTCTTACATTTTCATAATTGTAGCCCAGTAAATCTTCCTCAATTTCCTTATTCTCGAATGAATCACTGTCAGAAAATTCATTTTCAAATTCCAGCTGATTAGCATCGAGTTCTCTCTTTTTATAAAAAATATAACTGTTAAGCTAGTGTTTAACAACACTAGCTCCGTCGGTTATTAGAGCCACCACTACGTCGGCCGCTATCATTGAATAATTAAAAAATTTATGAATATAAATCAAATCTGCACCTAAGTCTGTTGATGTGCTTTCTTTAGTAATATTAGGTTGGTTGGACTTTCGACCTTCACATTATGTACCGACAACATGTGTGTATGTCCAAACTGCAAGAAGATTTTAAAAATCAAAGTTGTTTCAACTTCGATTTTTAAAATCTTCTTGCGGTTTGGCAATTTACACATTGCTTCTGGTTTTTCACATCTTGTAGAAAATAATTCCAAACAGCTTAGTTACTAAAGCTTAGTTACTTAGTTACTTTGGACATCAGTTTAACTTGAACCAAGCTTGATAAACATTTTGCAAAGTAGTCCTTTAAAAAAATCTAATTAGTTTTGGCTTCATCCCATTCATCTTTATCTATTAATTATATCATATAAAGATTTTTTTAAAGGACTATTTTGCAAAAAGTTTATCAAGCTTGGTTCAAGACATTTTTTTCAAATGGTATATTAGCGGTGTCGTTCATAACATGCAAAAGAAGAGACTATGCACGGATTGTGGCAGCATTATGACTATAATATAATAAAAATCGCTTTTTTGAAAAACCTCTTTTGTTATTCGTATGAAAGTAGATTTTTTATAACTTGTTAAATATTTTTCGAATAAAGAATAGTAAAAAAAAATAAAATTTAAATTTAAATTCTAACAACTATTGTTGTATTTACTCTTTTATGTAAGCATATTAAGAGGATTTAGGATTCCGAAAGTGAACGTGATAAGACGTGTTTTGTAATTGCGGAAAAAATTTAAAATGGCAAAATATACTGTAGTGCAAATTAAAGATTTATTAGAGATACATGAAAACACATTATTAAAAATTTTTAACGAAAAGTTTGAAAAATTAGAAAGCAAATTAGTGAATTTGCAGGAAGAAAATACATATTTAAATAAAGAAGTATACGAGTTAAAGAAATCTGTTGAATTTGTAAGTGAGAAATATGAAGCAGTAAACATCAAACTCACCGAGCAAAAAAATGCAAAAACAAGCACAGTCGCAAATATTAACTCAACCACAAGTTTTGAAAATGAAAATAATAATGAGATTAAAGATAAAATTGCGAAATTAGAAGATCGAAGTAGGCGGAGTAATCTAAGATTTTTAGGAATTGTTGAAGATGAAAATGAGACATGGGAATTAAGTGAAAAAAAAATTCTGGACTTTTTAAAATCAAAACTTGGATTTGAAAAAAATGTTGAAATCGAAAGAGCACATCGAACGGGAAGAAAAGTTTCTGATGGAAAAAAGATTAACAGAACAATCGTAGCAAAGTTTTTAAATTTTAAAGATAAATCGGCAGTGTTGGACAACTTTATTAAACGAAAGCTATGGAACGAAAAGTTATATGTAAACGAAGATTACAGTGAACGAACGATTGAAGTAAGAAAAAGATTATTTAAAGAAGCAAACGAGTTAAAAGCAAAAGGTAAATTTGCCAAAGTAATCTATAATAAAATTATTACTCGTGATTTTAAAATCTTAAAATGAAATTCTTTTATTCAATTGCTATAAAAATATAAATGGATTCAAATTACCACAAAAAATTTGACTCAATGTCATGTAATTTATTTCAAACAAATGAATTAGTCATTGATATTGAGTCAGATCCAGATTTAAATTATTTTCATGAACCAGTTGCACTGCAAACTAAATGCTTGTATTTTTACAACAAAGAAATAAAAGAATTTCTAGAGCGGGATCATTTTAATGTTGTTCATATTAATATTAGGAGTTTGAAAAAAAACTTTGAAAATTTATTTATTTTTATAGAAGAAAAGCTAAATATTTTTAGCTTAATTTGTTTAACTGAAACGTGGTGCGATTCTGATGATGTTAAACTCAACTCTAATCTCTGTCTTATAGGTTTTAACATGATCCCGCTAGCGCGAAAAGCAAAAAAACGCGGTGGTGGTGTACTTATTTATATAAAAGAAAACATGTGTTTCATTCTTAGGCCTGATATGAGTATCTCTGACGACAATATTGAGGTTTTAACAATAGAAATTAAAACCGGTAATTCTAAAAATATACTTTTAAGTTGCTGTTATCGCCCGCCATCTGGTAAAACCGAAAGCTTCGCATCATTTTTGTGTAACGACATTTTAAAAAAAGGTTTAAAGGAAAAAAAGTTTCACTATTTCATAGGTGACGTAAATTTAAACTGTTTTGAATATCACACTTATAACAACATAAAAAAATTTTATGATAATTTATTTCAAAACGGTGCGGTTCCATTAATTAGCAGACCAACAAGAGTGACAGCTACGTCAGCTTCTATAATTGATAACATTATAACTACTGATATTTTCAATAAATTTCTTAAAATTGGTATTATAAAAAATGACATTTCTAACCATTTCCCGATTTTCTTCTCAATAAATATTGTCCCTAAATTATTACCACAACAAAAACAAATTTTTACCAAGCGGTTTTTTAATGAAACAAGTTTGAAATCATTTAATGAACAGTTATCCTTAATTAGATGGACAAATATCGACTTTAAAAGTGACGCAAACATAGTCTATGACACATTCTACAAAACCTTTTTTGATATCTACGACGCAAATTTTCCAAAAAAAGAAATATGTAAATCTAATAAAAGTTTAAAGTCACCGTGGATAAATAAGGGCATAAGGAAGTCTTCTAAAATAAAACAAAAACTGTATGTAAAATACTTAAAAACAAAAACAGATGAAAGCAAAATTTTATACAAAAAATACGCTAAACAATTCGAAAGTCAAAAAAAAGCTGCAAAAAAAAATTATTATTTAAATATGTTAGAAAAGCATAAGTTTAATTCAAAACGCACGTGGCAAGTTTTAGCAGAAATTACAGGTAATCGCAAATTAAAATCGTGTTCTTTGCCTAAAAGTTTAAAAATTTAATGGTAATAATGTTGATGACCCAAAAGAAATAGCTAGTGAGTTAAATAAATTTTTTGTATCTGTTGGCCCAAATTTATCTAAAAACATTCCAGACATGCTAAATCCTATAACTAATTGTGTTTTTCCACTTAAAACAAATTTAAATGCTTTTGAAGTATCATTTTCAGAATTTGAAAGTGCCTTTAAAATGCTAAAATCTAATAAAGCAGTAGGTCCAGACGACATCAGTGGAAACATAGTCATTAGTTCATATAACAACATAAAAGATATTTTATTTAAGGTTTTTAAATGTTCAATAAATCAGGGAATTTTTCCTGAACAACTGAAAGTAGCTAAAGTTACTCCTATATTCAAAGGAGGTGAACTAAAAAATGTAAATAATTATCGTCCAATCTCAGTTCTTTCTGTTTTTTCTAAAATATTTAAAAGAATTTTATTTAACAAAATATTTAATCATCTCTCTGTTAATAATATACTTTATAACAATCAGTATGGTTTTAAAAAGAATAACTCAACTGAACACGCAGTAATTCAACTCACTCGATGCATTACAAATTCCTTTGAAAAATCACAGTTTACTTTAGGCGTTTTTATAGACTTATCTAAAGCCTTTGATACCATCAATCACGACATTCTCATAAAAAAACTGAAACAATATGGTATCACCGGTGAAGTCTTGACATTATTAAAAAACTACTTAAAAAATCGTAAACAATTTGTTTACATTGATGAATCTACCCCTTCAAATGTTTTAGAAATAGCCTGTGGAGTTCCACAGGGTTCCGTACTTGGACCACTATTATTTCTTATTTATATAAATGATTTATATAGAGCCTCTAACTTAATGACAATAATGTTTGCGGATGATACCAATCTTTTTCTATCCAACAAAAACATCAATCATTTGTTTCATGATATGAATATTGAACTGAAAAAAATTTCAGACTGGTTCAAATCAAATAAACTTTCGCTAAACATTGAAAAAACCAAATATATTCTCTTTCATCCAGTTTCAAAAAAGCATATTCTACCATGCAAAATGCCTGTGCTTATTCTTGATAACATTCCTATAAAAAGAATCACGTACACAAATTTTTTAGGTATCATTATAGATGAAAATCTTTCGTGGAAGTACCATATCGATAACTTATGCCATAAAATATCCAAAAGTATTGGAATTCTTTATAAATCAAGAAGTATTTTAATGAGACATACTTTAATTAAGTTATATTACTCTTTGATACACTGTCATATTAGTTATGGCAATGTCGCTTGGGGGAGTACGCACAAAAGTAAGTTAAAACCTCTCCATTGTCAACAGAAGCATGTAGCACGTCTTATAAATTTGAAAGATCGTTTTACTCATGCAAAGCCTCTTTTATTTAACATGAACATTCTTAATATTTATGAGGTTAATATTTTCAACGTTCTTTGTTTTATGTTTAAATGTAAAATTAATTTATGTCCAGTTTCTTTTAGTGATTTATATTCATGTAAAGAAAAAAACAAATATATACTCCGAAATAATAATTTTATACGACAACCAAAATGTAAAACAAATATCGGCAAATCCTGCATTCCATTCCGTGGAGCATTTTTATGGAACAAAATAGTCTTAAAAAATTTTGATTTTACTCATGAATGGAGTTATCCAGTATTTAAAAAAAAACTAAAAGAAATAATTTTTAAAATTGATGACATATTTTTTTATTTTTGAATGCTTGGTTTTTGATGGCTTCATAAGATAGCTTTATATATTTTAGTTTTGAATATATTTGACCACTAACGGTATTTATATTTTTGTCAAGTCAAGAGTTTTTATCTTGTAACTTTATTTTATTCTATTTAACTTTCTAGCGGTTCTCGATGTCAAGACCTAGTAGTCTACTGCGAGTCTCCGCGTTCTTTATATTAAAATATATAAGTATATTTTAGTATTTATATAATATATTTTAACGATTTATTTTAACATGTAACACGAGTTTTATTCAGATTGTAATAAAAAGAACAAAAAAAAAAATATATATATATATATATTGACGACAACGCATAAATTAGGATGATAAAGAGAGATGACTTTAAGACTGTTTTTTAGGAATGTTGTCAACATAGATCTCAATATATCTTTTTTTATTAATAACCAGCATCTCTCAAATATGAAAAAACTATTTAGAAGTTTCAGGATCTCACTTGGAAATAGGAGAGCTGGATAGGAAGTCTTATTACGTCATGCTTTTTTTCAAAATTTTTTTGATAGCTCCTCATTTTTAGGTGTAAAATCTATTGTAAGTTACTTCCGAAATCTATTTTCCAAGTTAGTTTCCAACGAGTAATCCTCATTAATACATACTCCCAAACCTTTTAGTTTATTCAAACTTTTTAAAACTTTTACTTTATCTATGTAGTTTAATAGTTTCATTACTACTGTTTTTGGTCGACCTGCTTTTTTTTTTTAATACATCTTTGCTTCACCTAATAACAAGTTTTATTAAGCTTTTATAAAATTGTTTTTTATTCGGAGTGTTCTACAAGATTATTTTATGATATTTATATCTTTAGGCAGTCCGTCAATACTGTCATTTTAGGTTACTGAAAAGTTTTAACTTTTTGTTGCTTTAAAAACATTTAACTGTATATTTATCGTAAAAGCTTTTTTGAAATAATTTCTTATTAGTTTGATAAGATAGATTTACTCATTTTAAAAATTACTTTTAGCTCTAAACAAAATTTTCAATGAACTTTATACGAACTTTATACAAATATTATTGGTTTTTTTTTTTAATTATTCGACGCATCCATGCAGCAAAAACGTGTCCGTTCGCTTCAAAAAACACAGTTGTTTTAAACACAATTAAAATAGTCCAAATTAGTTTAGTTTATCCTAGTGCTGCCGGGAGGAGGGGGCGAAAGGGATAGTTTGTCCCGGGCGGCAGATATCCAAGGGGCACCAAATGAAAAGTAGGTTCTTAAAAAAAGAAAAAGTTCCTTCATCTATAATATATTATTTTGATTAAAAAGGTCGCCAATCATGGTTGCTGTCCCAGGCGGCGTGACGGCTCTCGGCAGCCCTGATGCTCGGCACCATAATAATGCATATAATTTTAAGGCTATAATTATATAGATAGCAACTGAATTATCTTTAGTACAGCAGAAAACAGTGGCGTTACTAGGAGGGGAGGAGGGTGTGTGGGCCGCACCGCGTGACACCATCACAACCTGACACAGAGGGGTGATACCAAAATGAAAATATGCAAGTATAACAAAACTACTCATGCACGTGTTAGTTGATTTTTGCGTTTGGTCTAACCAAAAGTTTTAGGTTTCGATTTTTCTATAATCTTTAATAACTCTGCCGTTTCTTCAATTCACACAAAAGTCTTTCGTCTTTTATTTAAGAATAAAATATTATGTTTTGTATGCCCAAACAATTTTTTAAAGGACTTTTAAAAAATTTTGAAAAGTCCTTTTAAAAAAGGAGGGTAACACTAAAAGTTTACCGCAATGGATGACACTAACCCCAGCGACGTCACTGGCAGAAAAATTTGCCAACATTTTCTGTTGATTTCGACCGATGTTGCTGGAAATTTGTGAAGCCCGGATGTTAAAGCTACGTACGATACGGAACCCGGTCTATCAGTAAAATGACAGTTTACGGAGCTTTAAATCGCTACGCGATAAGAGTCTTGTGGCGGTTTTATTTAAATTCAAATTCCAGTGAAATATTTAGAAAGCGTTACATATCTGTTGACAATTGTAAAAGAATAGTTTTGAAATGTTTCAGTAGATTTTAAAAAGAGTTTTACCATCGTACTTAAGTAGATTGGTTATGCCATAATCTTAGATGATTTCTTTAAGTTCTTCAAGAGTTTTTCAAGATGAAATAAAAGAAAAATGGGAATCTCCAGCTCGACTTCTAGTAAAAAGATTTGCTAAATGTCCACGTTTAAGTTTTAACAAAGTTAAAGTAGGTAGAAGTGGAACATTGGATCTTCTTATTGAAAATCCTAACGACTTTCTTGTTTCATTGACTACAGATCAGTTTTCCGTTGAAACTTCGTTAGAAATTGTTATTAGCCATGATGTTTTCTTAAACAATGACAAAACTGTCACGATTGTAATACCAGAAAAATCTTTTAAAGTACTAAAATTTAAATGGAGTCCTAAAAAAGCAGAAAAAGTTAGGCATACCTTGTTCTTTAGATGGGACGAAGGACCTAAACTTCAGGTAATATTGCTTGGAACTGCAGAAGACACTGGATCAACAAGAACAAATAATAGCAAGGTTATTAATTTTTCAAATGTTACAAATATAATATGATTTGTATACTTTAATTTTTAAATTCAGGCATTTTTTTTCAGAATAAAAATCTTTTAAACACACACATGTACACACAAATGTGTCTGCATTAAAAAATTGTACAATATCTGCATTAAAACATAGTTAATAATAATGGTATGTTTTTGGGAAATAGTAAAACTAATTTTTCGCCAGACCACTTCAAAGCCACTTCCAAAGCTAAAGCTCTTAAGGGTTTTTTTCTAAAATCTGCTATTTTATACTTATAAGTATAAAATAGCACATTTTAGAAAAAAACCATAAAAGGTTTAGCTAGCACTATGTATATATATATATATATATATATATATATATATATATATATATATATATATATATATATATATATATATATATATATATATATATATATATATATATATATATATATTTATATATATATATATATATATATATATATATATATATATATATATATATATATATATATATATATATATATATATATTTCTAGCCATTCCACAAAATTTTTTTTGTCAACATTTTTATATATGATTAACATGGTTGTATAGAGCTAAATAAGTCTTAGAAAATGAGGGGTCTTTGAATGTTTGAAGTTAAGTGGACCTTAAGTTATTGCATTTTTTGTGTTAGAAAAACAGACAATTTTTCGACAAAACACCTCATACTCAAGTATAGATATTCAAATATGTAATGGGATCAAAATAAAATAAGAAAAGATCAAAAATCAAGTACAAAAATCAAAACAAACAATGCACAAATAAACAAAAAGCATAATGTACATAATTTCAGAACAAAAATCCTATGTACCAAGTCTTCAAGAAGATATAAATAAATACTTGATTTGAATATAGGAAAAAATATACTTTCTTTTTTTAAAGGGAACCTTTTTAAAAAAAGTGTTTTTTTTTTGTTTTTTAAATAAACCAACCTTCAGGTTTTTAAATGCTGAGAACTAAGAAATTATTTACAAAAGTTCTCCATTCCAATAAATTCTTCATCCTTTTTTTAATTACTATGGAAGTTTTCAAACAAGTTTGATGTGTTTTTTTACACAGGAATGCTTAACTTTAAAAACTTCCAATGAAAAAGTATAACCATAGCAAGCTTTTTTTATCAATAGTGGTCTTAAGATATGAATGGTATATAAGTGAAGCCATATAAAACTTACTACTTCCTATATGTGGTTGGACAGAAGTTGAGTCTAACTAATTGATGCAAAATCCCTCAAGATTCTAGTTTAGTTATAAAAAAAAAGATATAAGAGAAGTTTATAAAAATAATGTTTTTTTGTCAAATGTTTTTGTTGCACTCCAGAATTGCTGGTATAGCTAAAATTTAGCCATTGAACTATAATACTAATTGTTTACAAAAAATCTTACCTAATTATATATCATATTGTAATGCTGCAATAATACAAATTTTAATAATACCAGGCATTTTATCACCAATGCACATGACGTCAGGCTATTTCTAAAATCCTACAACAAAGTTATAGGTTTTTAGGTTGTAGCTATGCTATGTGGTTTTTTTTCTTTATTGAAATAAATAAATAAAATATAGTTATACAAAGTATATAATGCATTGCATGGATTATTAATAAGATAAATAGTATAAGGTATAGACTCCAACAGTTATGACACACTTAAGACACATAATACATATATGTCACACTTAGACACTCACTGACAGTGAGTGTCTAATTTTGTGTCGTAGAATATTTAGTGTACTCTATAGTCTATACTATGTTAAACAGATTCAAAAAATCTAAATATAAGGAGTTAAGAGTTATTACATATTTAGTATAGTAAGCTGTAGTTCCACATAAAAAACAACTGTTGTCAATTTTGTGTAAAATGTTGGTATCTTGTGAAATTCAACATAATTTACATGCAAGCTAAATTCGTTAGATATTTACAATTATATATTTTATACATATGCTATGATTCATAAGCAATTATATCGTGACACCAATTATTCACTTGCTATTACAACTTCACTTGTGACTTCTTATTGCAAATGATTTCCTATATTAACTTAAACTTTGTTTATTTCTGATAACAATCAATAAGTCATCGTCATCATCAGTTCACTCTTATTTTGTATTAGTATAGTTTGTATATGTATTGTATATGTTTGGGAATGCAGTAGAAGAGTTACAACTATCTTTTGGACTGACATACCAATAAACTGCCTTAAATATGCTGCAAGGAGCTTTTTTTGTTGTTCTTTCGACATTGACATTGCTCTACAATACCTGGCATACCTGCAGCCAAGAAATAGTAATATTCTATTATTCATAAATTGAAAAAACAAAGTGCTTTGAAATGTTGTATAATTGTTCATCTGAATTTTGTCTGGACTGAATTTTAAAAAGCAAGGTTTGATAAATAATCAGGATGTTATTTGGAAAAAAAACATACTAAAAGTTAATAAAATTCTTTAAAATTTGAAAAAGTGTTTAAAATATTGTCATTGTTTACAAGATGCTACTTTAATTGCTAGCAGGTCGTTAAAGCGAAAAGTTTAACAGCAACAAGATGTTAGAGCAATTTTTTTATTTAATCTTTTTTTTTAACAATATTGCTTTGTTTTTGTCTTCGTTTTCAAAATGTTCAATTAAATTAAATTTTTATTAATAATGTAATAATTAAAAATTAATAATTTGGTATATTTTTATATTATTAATTCTACTACTTAAAGTATATTTGAATATGTATTAAATTTATCGTTGTTTAAATTTTTAATTAATGATTATTGCATATTTACAGAAACCAGTATTTTTTTGCTTTAACAACCCTGAACCTATTAATTCACTTTGCTGACAAATATTATACTCAATGTAAACTATATCTATTAAGTTTTTTTGATTTCTTATTTTCCACACTTATATTATTATCAACCTTGACTATCATGCCTAGTGTTATTGAGTTTGTATCCACCAAAACTGTTGCCTCATAACCATAAACACTCCAAATCCTTATTGTAGGATCGTCATTATGTGTATTTTTAATCATATCATTCAGCATTTTTTAAAGATAATTGCATTTTATTTTTTCATCCCATATTTTTGTCTGGGTGTTTGTCGCTCTTCTAACATACGACAAAGCTACAAACAACCAAGGAAAAACTAGAAGATTTTATATAGTTTTTCTGCAAAATTACAAGATGTTACATCTTAGTGATTTTGAATTTTCACCAAAATCGTTATTTTTTCTCCAACACAACTTTTTATTTTTAATTCCAACTTGTAACCCTAGAACTCTTGCTCCTTCAGACATATGGTCCATTGGCTTACAATGTAGTCCATACATTTCCAAATAGTAAAAGCATGAAAAACAGGAACCATGTCTTCATTTACAAAAATATCATGAATGTATAATGAAGTTCCTTTTCACATCTTTTTGTCTCTATATGGAACTTTGTCCTACACTGATTTGGTTAAGGCTAGTGCTACGTTTAGACCAAATCCCTAATGTGTTAAACAAAACCTTTGTCCATGGTACACAACAGTTTGATAAGCCTAGAGTTCAGAAGCTCAAATCTAGTCTTGAATTTTATCAGCACACGCATATGTGTTTGCTGTAAATATTCAATAAATGTGTTCAGCTCCCTGGAATCTATTACTTGTTGACTGCCTCTCCATGTTTTAACTTTCTTGTGATTAACTGCTTGTAGGCTAAACAAATGAATCTGCGACAGTATTTTTTTAAAAATATTTTATTTAATAGTAATACAAAAAAGGTTTTAAAATGAAATAAACTGATCATCACCTTTATTTTACTATCTTCTAACTAAAAACTTAAGTCTTGATAATTGATGAGTGCTAAAAGAAAAATTTTTTTTCTTTTTTTTTTAAAGTTAACTTTTTGTTGAGAGGCATATTTTTTTGTGATCAAGGCTCACCATTCAAAATTATGCCACACTATTAGATTAATATAGTGCCAAAACTGCTTTTATTTATTTGATAAATAAAAAAACAGCAAATTCTTTTAGAAATATTGAGGTTGTACAATGACCCTAAGTAAAATTAATTTATTGGATTCATCTTTAAAAAAATACTTTATATATATGTACCTAAAAAAACAAATTTTTAAAAAAATAAAAAGTAAATTGACATTTCACCACAACTTGATCACGAAGCCTTCAGTATAAAATAGCATAAATTAACCTCTCGCTAAACTTAACTTAATCAAAAAAAATATCTGTGCATATGTATGAAATATTTACACAAATTATATATATATATATATATATATATATATACACTGCCGCTCATGGAAGTTAGGACAAAAAGTATTTTTTCAAAAGAACAATATTAAAATGCAACCCTCGGAATTAGGGTCGGCATTCGGCAATGCCGACCTAACTGCCGACCTGAAAGTGTTTGAGGTCGGCAAAAAATTGCCGACCTCGTTTCTATGTTTTACGGTTAGACCTTTGTATCAAATAATTTTTGCCGACCTGATGCCGACCTCTAAAAGATTGAGGTCGGCAAATTATTGCCGACCTCAATTTTCCTAATTCCGAGGGTTGAAAATGTAATTACTTTATAAAATTATTTACTTATATAAGTAAAATTTGTTTATATAAAAATATAAGTATATAGTATATATAAGTATATATATATAGTATATATAAGTATATATAAGTATATATAAGTATATATAAGTATATATATATAGTTTATATAAAATTTGTTTATATAAATGTTTATATAAAAATAAATCAAGTTAGATAAAATTTGTATCAAAAAAGTTCTAAATTAAGTTATTTTAATGTAAATATATTAAAATAACTAACATTTAAAATAACATAAATTGTACTCACAAGTAAAAGTCTTATCATTTTAAATAAATAAACAGAGAACGCAGAAACATATTAAAGGTAACGTATGAATCTGTATTTAACATTATCAACTCAAATCTTTTAAGTTTGTCATTTAACAAGTATTTCTATTGTTTACTGTGTTTTTGCAGATATTTTGTGTATTTTGTGATAGTGTTTTAAAAATTTCAAGTGCAGAAGTTCAAAGGTAAATTTAAAAATTATTTTTTTAGTGTAAATTTAAAATATTGAAAAAAATGAGCCTAAAGGTAAGCCAATGAGTGTTGAAAAAAGGACAGCAATACTCACTTTGTTTCAAGAAGGCTATACAGTTAGAAAAATAGCTGAAAAACTAAATCTGAGTAAATCAACAGTTAGCTATACGATTCGTCGATATTGAGAATCTGGAAGTTTGGAAGACAGAAATCGTCCAGGTCCTTCTCGCATAACAACAAAAACTGATGACCGACATATAAAAGTCATTAGTAAGCGTAATCGAATGTTAACTGCTCCACAAATAACAGCTACTTTCAACTGTGATCGAGAAAAAAAAGTTTCTGTCAGTACAATCAAACGAAGATTGCAAAAAGCTAATTTGCATAGTCGTGTTGCTATCCGAAAACCATATTTACGAAAAGTTAATCGACAGAAGAGATTCCGTTGGGCACAGCTCCACAAAAATTGGACGATGGATGAATGGAAACAAATACTCTGGACCGATGAGTCAAAATTTGAAGTTTTCAGAAATAAGCGAAGAGTTTACGTTAGAAGATCTGCTAAAGAAAAAATGCTAACTCCATGTCTGGTTCCAACAGTAAAACATGGTGAAGGCTCTGTGATAATTTGGGGTTGTTTCTCTCTGAATGGAGTGGGATATTTGCATAAAATCGATGGTATAATGAGAGCAGAACATATAGAGATATCCTGGAAACAAGTGCAATCCCTTCGGGACTTCGATTAATCGGAGATAATTTTATTCTGATGCATGATAATGATCCTAAACATACTGCATTATTATGTAGAAATTATTTAGAATCAAAAAAAGCTGAAAATGTATTACGTGTAATGACCTGGCCTCCCCAATGCCCAGACCTAAACCCCATTGAGTTACTATGGGATGAACTGGATAGAAAAATTAGAACTGCATGTCCAACATTAAAATCTCATTTATGGAACATTATAGAACAGGAATGGAATAATATTCAAAAAGAAACAATTAGAAAATTAATTGAAAGAATTCCGAGAATAGTTAAAGCAGTTATTAAATCAAAGGGTGGTTTTTTTGACAAAAAAAAAATCTAATTATTATAATGGTTTTTTTACATTTTTATTACATAAAACTGACTAACAATATATTTTATATTGAAAATGTATAAAAAATATAATTTTTATAAACATAAATTAAAAATTCTATAACGTAATTATATATTAATTTTGCTTTTTCGAAAAAATCTCTACCGTCCTAACTTCCGTGAGCGGCAGTGTATATATATATATATATATATATATATATATATATATATATATATATATATATATATATATATATATATATATATATATATATATATATTATATATCACGTTGTTAGCCAGGAAAAAAAGATTATACAGTGTTTTCGCGATATTGGGAATCTAGGTGTCTTTGAATTTAAAAAAAAGCAGGAAGTGGTCTTTGAATTAAAAAGGTTCAAAAAAAAAAAATTTATTTAAGAAATATTTTTTGGTCCTAGGGCAACCCCCAAATGATTTGACTGTAAAAACTATATAATCTTCTCAATCGATGATATAAGGTTTCATTAAGAGCAGAATATAAAGAAACAATTTTAAATAAACAACTATACACATTATTAATTAAAATATGGGTAAAAGCATAAAAGTTATATTTGAATAAATTTCAAAGAAATCAGACTAATTTTTTAAAAAATTTGGTAAAAAATTAATTAAAATGAGGTTTGCTCATTTTTATTCCTGGCACTGACCAGAGCACTTGTAAAGCTCTGTGCACGATAAATCTGAACGTTTGCATTTGCATTGTGTTCCGCAACTTTTCTTGCATCCACATTTTATTAATTCAAAGCATGATTTTGATGCCTCAGTTAGAGTTATCTACAAAGTTGTCATTATGTTATTTGTTTTGTTTTTCAATTTCAATTAGTAGCTTATGGGTAAAATCTGTTGTGGCACCAAGGATTGTCTCCATTTTGTCAGGTTAGATTATCTGACAAAATTTTTGTCAGGTCAGGTTATCTTGCTACTGGTAACATGTAACCCAGTGTAATCTGATTCATGTCCTGCTGCCTTGTAGGATACACCTTTTTAGGTAAAGGCTAGGAGATGCTAAGTCCCACTTAAAACACTCCCTGCCTTGTAGCTCTTGGTTGAGTAAAGGCTAGAGATGGTGTCTTGTAAAAAATACTCATCTTGGGCAGATGTTAAATGCATCCGATTACTGTCTTGTAGGCAAAGTTTCCTAGGCAAAGACTTAAGGGGTAAACAGATTCTATCTGTTGACCAGCCTCGCACCCCTTCTTTACCTCGCACCCCTTCCTCTATTAGGCTGGCCCAGATGTATTTTTAATACATTGTTTCCAGTTTAGGATGTTGAATGCTGGATCTTCTTGACTCAATGCATGGGTTTTGCTTGTGTCTCTGTTTTTATGACTAGGCAATTCATTCTATTATCTTCTAATGAGGCTACAGCTCTAAAACTCAGTTTTATGGTTCTGAGGCCGGCTGGTAGTCAAGTTTCTCGAACTCTGTGGTAGCTCTCAGAGAGGCTGATTCCATCAACAGCTGAAAAATATCAAAGTATTAACAGTGCCATGTTGCACATAGATGGTGTCCCTGTTTGTACTTTTGTTGTGCATTGCCAAGGCCACATTTGGAGCCCTTTGTTACGGCTTAGGGTTCATTAATAGTATTTAGGCAATTGCTTGGACTATTAAAGAGTGTACTGAGTACTATCTATGATTTGAGTCATGTCCTTTAACAAATTTAAAAATGAATAACAAATTTAAAAATAAAAGTACCAAAAACTATAAACACAAAAAACCATCATAATCACAAGTTCTCTAAACCTATCATTCACTAATATTCATGTTCTTCGAAGTAACGTTTCTTCTTTTGAGTCTTATCTCTTGCAAAGTTCACCAGACCTACTTGCTCTTTGTGAGACTAATTTGAGTTCAACTGTCTCATTTTGTGATCTCAGTGTTTATGGTTATCTTCCTTTAATTCGTAAAGACTACAATAGCCACTTGCTTGGTCTTGGGATTTACATTCGTAAGAATCCACCCATTTGTTGAGAAACTTGGTTTGAATCCACAGGCTATTCTTTTATGTGCTTTTGTTTAGCACCACTTTGCTATGGTCTTTCTCTTTGTGCTATATTGCTTTTCCTTCATCTCAAGACTGCACTCTTTTTGATGTTATTTCTGATCATATTGACCAAGCCCCCTCTGTTTATCCATCAGCTAATATTGTTGTTGTTGGTGACTTTAATACTCATCAAAATAAATGGCTTGGCTCTAGTGTCAGTGACTCTGCAGGCATTAATGCCCACAACTTTTACCTTTCTCAATCCCTAACTCAAGTAGTCAACTTTCCAACTCGCTTTCCAGACAATCTGAATCATTTACGTTCTCTACTTGACTTATGTCTTGTTTCTGATCCTAGTCAGTGCTTAGTTTCTCCACATTCACCCTTAGGTGCTTCTGATCACAGTTTGATCTCTTATCTATTATCTCATTCTTCTTCATCATCTGAATCCCCCTACCATCGTACCTCTTACAACTACCTTAAACCTAACTGGGACTCTTTCCATGATTTTCTTCATGATGGCCCTTGGGTAGAAATCTTTCATCTTCCTGTTGACAAATGTGCTTCTTACATAACTTTGTAGATTCAGGCTGGCATGGAATCTTTTGTTCTCTCTCGACGATTCCAGGTGAAGCCTCACTCTTCTCCATGGTTTTCCTCACATTGTGCTGCTGCAATTGCCATTCAAAACCATTACTTCTATATCTATCAGCTAAACAATTCTCCAGAAAACAGATGTCTGTTTATTACTGCTAGAAACCATTGTATATAGGTTTTGTCTAACACCAAAGCCTGCTGTTCTCAGGTCATGAAATCTTGTATTTCATCATAAAAATTAGGCTCTTGTGACTTCTGGAGAATCTTTAATAGTACCAATAATAAGGGCAAATCTGTAATTTCACCTCTCTTGTATGGTTTAGACTTTGTCACCTCACCTAAAGACAAAGCTGAGTTATTTTCTAAAAACTTTTCATCAATATCATCTCTTGACTCCACTAGTTGTGTTTTACCTGATATTGCTAACAAACAGGTTGATCCATTGCTTGACATTCGTATCACTCCAGCTTCTGTATCTATAGTGATTTCCTGCCTAGACTCTTCTACAGCTTGTGGCCTGGACAACATACCTGTTATAGTCTTGCAGAAGTGTTCTCCGGAGCTTTCGTCTATACTTTCAAAACTATTCAACAAGTGGTTATCAGAGTCTTGTTTTCCAGTCTGATAGAAAGTGGCATCTGTTATCCCTATTTTCAAAAATTCTGGAGAGCGATCCGATTCAACTAACTACCATCCCATTAGCCTTCTTCCTATCATAAGCAAGTTTTTTAAATCTTAAATTAACAAACACTTAATCTCTCATCTTGAATCTAATAATTTACTTTCTGATCATCAATATGGATTTCGATCTTCTTGTTCTACAGCTGATTTGCTAACAGTAATAACCGATAGGTTTTATCGGGCATTAGATAAAGGTGGAGAGGTGATCCTTTCTTTCCAATCGTAGTATAAAAGTCATCCTCGATGGACAGCACTCTTTTACTTATTCTGTAACTTCAGGGGTTCCTCAAGGTTCAATCCTTGGCCCTATGCTCTTTTTAATTTACATTAACAATCTTTCAGATATTCTGACATCCAAGGTGGCATTGTTCGGATTACTCTGGATATTATTTTCTATCTCTATAAATCTCAATTCCGGCCTTGTATGGAATACTGTTGCCATATCTGGGGCGGATCTTCTAATGATGTACTTTCTCTTTTAGACAAGGTGCAAAAGCATATCGTAAACATAGTTTTTATTTTTTTTATTTTTTTATTTTTAAACACACCTCTCCAAGGCTGAGAAGGCCACTACAGATGAGGAGGCTACTTAATTGTGGTTATAACCCTCTCTTAACTCTATAACTCCAAAACACGAACCTTGACGAACAAGGCCGATGCGCGGAGAAACAAATTGAGTTGGACCTGCTCTTGCAGCCAATCTCCAACCATTTTCACATCATCGTAATGTTGCTTCTCTTTCTCTTTTCTACAAATACTATAATGGGCACTGCTCTAAAGAGCTAGCATCTCTTGTACCATCTACTAAAATTCATTCTCGTATTACTCATTATTCAATTAAGTGTTATCCTTTTTTTGTGGCTGTTCCTAAATGCTCCAAAAACTCTTATTCGTCTAGTTTTTTTCCTTGAACATCAGTGCCTTGTAAAGTTTTTATCATGTAGCAAAATTCTAGTATCAGCTTCCACGTGTTTACAAGATGAGAAAGATTTTTAATTAAAATCTCTGAAATTAGACAAAACAGTTTCATCTAATGTTGTTACTAAAAGTAAGTCAAATGTTGGTATTTGTACAGAGTTTATTGCAAGCATTTTAAACAACTCATTTTTTCCAAATGGGAGTTGAATCAGAAACACATACCTTCACACCGTTTCCATGACTCTCCCTGGTTTGGTTTTTTAAACTACATTAAAATTAATGGTCAAACATAATGTCAATCTTTTTATTTCTTTATGTTTTGTTGATGTGATATTAGTTATTTTTTCTCGAAACTCAATTTCAGAATACTACTTGAGTTTATTGGATGAAATACACGAACAACTGCTCCTCCAACCTCTGTAGTGATATTTTCAGAAGTCAAAGTAGATGCCAAATACTCTTTAAGATGCTCCTATTTATTAGTGTTTTTGGAGTTTACCGTATTTAGATATTGCTGATGGATAAGTATGATTTTTATATCCAAAAAAGTCATCTAAATCTCTATCCCTATGTTGAGATGCAACATAAAGTTATGAAAACATTTGCATTTCTCTGACCATTACTGTTTTTAACCTTCCTTTTTTAATGTGGTAGTGATCTAGTGGTAGAGTACTCGCTTCATAAATAAGAGGTTCCGAGTTTGATCCCCACCACATCTCTGGTAGTACCGCACAAACATATTAAAATTTCCCATTCTGAAACTCTTAACAAGCAACAGGACTATTACTTGTAACTCCATAGCAGTAAGCCAATAATTAAATTGGATGTAAATTTGTTGATGGATACACAAGTCAAAGGAAGTCATAGATATTTTTTAGAATGCTTCAGTCAATAGTGAATATAAACCAGCTAACAAAACTTGTTATACTTTTAGTAAAATAAAATTACTAATTACTAATTAATGATCACTAATTAATAATAAATGAAGTTATAAATACTAATGCAAGTTAAGTCTATTACTTATCAAATAGTTTACTATTTAATGTTTATAGTGCAAAATGTACTCCATGCTCAGACAAAAGTTTATTTCATTCTACTTTAAATAAGTTTCTAGTTGTGCTGAATAGAGGTTTACTTTTATAGATGAATGAGGTGCTCACAAAAATTTTTTTAAGAATCTTGCTAAATCCCACTTGTAGGTGTCTATCAGAGCAAAACAGAGGTTAGAGTAACATGAAAGTAGTTTTAGATGTGTTATTTTTTCTATACTCAACTATATTTTTAGTTGTTATCTTATTTAAATTTTTGTATAAAGTATTTCAGTATTCATAAAATTAATAAATAAGTATTTGAAAAGTTCAATTTAAGAAATCTTTAATAATTTATTACCTCATTATCTCACTAAAATCATTAAAAGATATTACAAATTCAACTACTAGATTTGAGGAATTGTTTTTTTTTTAGGGACAAAGTTTAACTTTGTCCTAAAAAAAAACAATTCCTCAAATCTAGTAATAATAAAAAAGTATTAGTATTAGTAATCACTGTGACTGGTTTGAACCAGTCATTATATATTGGTATTAACACACTGTTAATACAGGTTTAATGCATTGTTAATAACAGATTTAAAGCAGGTTGTTGCTCAACCTGCTTTAAATCTGGTTAACTGATTGTGTGTTTACCAACTCGCTTGGGAAGCTGTTCCATAAATTAGCTGATCTGTTAATTAAAAAGTTTTTTTGACATGCCTGCTTGGTGATTAAATAAAATTTTATGAGAAGCATACTTGTTTAGTAATTTCTTTGACATATATAAAGCAGTGACCTCTCATTTTAATTTGTTAAAAACATAATCATAAGAATACAGTCTGAAAACACGTTTCTGTTGTTTTTTGATTTTAATTTTAAAATTACATGACAATCCGGCAAACCTGCATAAGTTTAAAAAATGGCAACTTTTAATGGTGATTTCGAGACAAATTTTGATTTGGAATGTCAGTTTGAAATAGTTGAAGAAGGATTTTTAAGCAATGACATTAATTTATTTTCAGATATAGATTCTATTGTTTTAATATTTATACAAAAAATGTCAAGCAACATGCATGTAATCAGTGTCCTAAAGTATACAAGACAGGTAGAGGTTTAAATAGACACACTGCACCGAAGCATATATTAGAAAACTTTGATAATTATTGTTTAAACATTTATAGTATAGTAACATAATACAGAAAATTTAAAAAATAAAATATCCCCGCTAAAACTGAAAAGCATAGTTAAAGAATGTGCAAGTTTATTTAAAAAAATTTTTTTTCAATTTAAACTTGATCATTGTTTTGAAAATTAGTCAAAAATATTTGTATTTCTTAACCTAAATAGCTAATATTTGTATTGAGTAAGTATTAGGCCTCTCTTGGGAACATTTAGCATGTTGTTATTATCATTTTATTATTGTTTTCAAAAATTCCTCTGTTTGTTTGGAACCTCAGAGTACCCACTTTCACCCCAATTCATATAATTTAAAACTAAATCAAATATATCAAATTTAATTTTAAATTTAAATTTGAAATTTAAAGTATTTATTGTTTTACTGCCTTGATTGGTTCCCTCTGAGGCTTAAACACAATAACCCTCTCTCTGCATAAGTGCAGATTAGTTATTACAAATCCACTCACCAACACATAAGTTTTTTCAAAATATTAAAACAAAAAAACTTTTAGTTAATTCAAAATTTCTTTGTTACACAACAATTTTTTTTTTTTAAAACTCGTGAAATTTAATGCTTATGGAAAAGAAAAAAAAAGGTTTAGGAGAGATTAAGACACAAATTCTGTACATTTTTGCTGTCTTAGAACTCCTTTGTATGCATTCATATATTTCTGGGTAAAATCGCATACCTGTGTACTTTTAGGTGCAAACTTTTATTGTAATCAGGCTTTAACAATTATCGACTTTTAAAAAACCTCCTAAATTTTGATTTGTCAAATAATGTTTTCTTTTATTTCTCAACATAGAAAAAAAATATAACTACTGTTAAAATATGGGCATATGACTGCAAGCCACACTAGAATTGTTTTATTCGTGTTCTGTAAAAAATTCTCATCCACCTTTTTATTAAGACTCCCCCCCCTGTTTATTATTATACTCCTTTTATTTCCACCCCCATTATACTAAGCACACAAGAGTACATACTTTATGGAAGACCCTTTATTATATAAAAAAAAAAATGAAATTCAGGGATATTTTTTGAAGAAAGATACATTGCCTTTAAGCCAATTCTTTATAGATACCATCATAAATGACAAATAATGCTTTTAAAATTTTGTGGGCATGAAAATAACCTTTTTTTTCATTAAATATGAAATAATTGCGCTCAATGTTGGTTTCTAATTTGAATGACTTTGACCAATTTTTTTTCTTTTTGGTAAAGAAATATTTTCAAAATATCTGTCCAGTAATTGGACAAAGTGAAAACTGTGACTTGATTGTATTGTCATTAAACTCAAAATCTCAGATAGATGGGTTATCTTTTCTGCGACAAATTACATGTTGCCTCCCAAACTCGTTTTCAAGATCATCTTGGCAGAATCATTCAGAGAAAACAGATTTAACACCATTTTAAATAAAAATTTCACAACTTCTTTAAATGAATGCACTGTAATTTGTAAACCTTCATAAGTTTGTAAAGAAATAAACATTTTTGATTTTGAGCTCTTTTTGCTGATCTATAGATTTCTTCCACAATTTAAAGTTAAGGAGGAAGTTATCTAACTAAGCAAATCTTGAATCGTCAACTTATTTATAAGGCTTTAAAAATGGCTTTTCTTTTGTTATATATTCAACATTGTTTTTTACATTTAAGGATTGAAAAGACATAAAATTTTTTGAAACTTTATATTTTTTCAATATGCTCAAAAAATGATCTTCAGTAAAGTGGAGGTCGCAAATATATAGGTTGAAAGAATCAATTTGTTTTTTCTCTTGAATAGTTATTTTAGTAAGGTCATTACTCCATTTTTTATTTACATCATTAGTTGGGGGAGGTACTTTGAAAATGCTGATACCTTAGTGTCTTCTTTAAGTTGAACAACCAAATATTGCACAATTAAACCAGACATAAAAAAAAAGCAATTTCAATGAAAACACTAAAACATCTTGATAAAATAACAGGCAAATGCTAACAACAACAATCTTTCTATGCAAGTTCGGAAGTCCGGAAATGAAAAAAAACAAAATGAATAAGTCAAAACATTTTGTATTGTTTGCATCCAAACTATATCTTTCTTATATTTATGTAAAACTAATTTTTAAAATTGTTTCTCAATTGTTGAAACCGTTAAAAAATTTAATAAGGTGAACATTGAAGGTGAAGGTTAACAAGTTGAGACCTTCTAAACAGTTCTCATAGTTGATTTTCTTGAGTGATGGTATTAATCGAGTTGCACGATGTATAACTTCTTTGCTCAGCATACTACCAAATACCTTTATCAAAAAGAAATTGACTTTAAACTGTTGTTGAAGCTGATTGTAAGTTGTGGCAATACACTAGAATGTTTTTTAGAAATTACCAATAGATTAGTATTTTTTTGACGCTAAAATGGCAACTTTGTTGAGAATTCTGAACTCAATGACTACATTTCCTTTCATTGATAGCATTATACTATGTGGTAATAGTCAGAAAGAACTTGGTGAAAATTCAGAATAAAAATTATATTTAATAACAATAAATTACAAACAAAAATTACATTTAATGAAGATAAATTACAAACAAAAATTATATTTAATGAAGATAAATTACAAACAAAAATTATATTTAATGAAGGTAAATTACAAACAAAAATTACATTTAATAAAGATAAGTATTTATTATTGTTCAATTCAAGTATTGACATTCAAGTATTGACACTGATTATTTAGGGTTGTCTTATTAATTGTTTGGCTCTTCTTTGGTCCTCACATACTTGTCTCTCATTAAGTTACCTCTACCTGATAATGCTAAGTCTTTGCAATGTATGATTAAAATGTTCTTATACTTTTCAAAGTTGATCACAGTGTTCATTTGGGTTTCATTTTTAATAATGTCCAATGCTCTTTAGGATTTGTATATGATCAAACAACATGAACAACAAAACAACATGATCAAACAAAATGACAACATAATACTTTGGAAAACAGCCTTGTCACCATAATCTTATGATATCCATTATTATTATTAAAATAGTGGACCAGATACAGTTATAATATGTTTTATAATATACAGTATTATCCTGGCTGATAAAACAGTGGACCAGATACATTTATGATAAATTCTATGATATCCATTATTATCCTAGCCAATAAAATAGTGGACCAGATACATTTACTTGTGCTTGATGTGCAACATTAAGTTCAAAAATTTTTATTTTTTTTCAATTTGAAAATTTTATTGACTTGAGTATGTATAGAAATGAAAGGACTAATGTCCAAACATTAAGGACCTAGTTAAGTCAACTCATTTGAATTTATATCTATCGATTTCAGATGCTTATTGTCTACTTCAACTCCTGAACAATAAATATTAATCATTGTATACAAAAGCTTAGGTTTACTCTTTGTCAATCATGTGAAGGATATAAAAACAAAAACATGAATTGTTCAGCTGATCTTTTTTTGTGTGTTCGATATGCCTTATTCATTCATTTATTCAATATATTCAGACTGCGGTTTCTTTTTTATTTTTTCTGATTAAAAATAGTGGTTCTTCTTGAAAAGAATTTTAGAAGATTGTTCATTAAAGATTCAAAGACTTTACTAATAGTAGTAAGAAGACTGATTGATCAAAATTGGAACCGCATTTCTCATTACTTGCTTTTAATTCTTGAGTTTAGCCTATATTGTAATGGAAAAATGTTTTGCCTAATACACTTTATGCTAAAAGATCTCTATTATGTACCCCTACTAATTTTAATCCACATGAATGTCTTTTTAACTTTAAAGAAGAGTATCATCTGAGTCCCCAATTTTTTTATGGCTCATTAACCCAGGACTTGTATTTATATATAAGAAAGGTTTCAAAATAAATATTAAGGCTGTAAATGAGATCCAGCTTAATGAAGAAGAACCTTACTATGTATATGAGAATGCCTAATGGTCACAAAGTGACCATTAGGCGTTTAGTAGACCTGTAATGGTACAGTGTCTACTAAACATCTTTCTTTTATTCAAGCAAGAACTAAAATACAAATCATTGACAATCTAGTAACAACTCATTAGAAGCAACATAAAATCTTAGTAGCTATCCTCAAAATCCTATCAGTAGCATTGACCCATGTTATATACACATATTTTCATATACATAAAATAACACTTTTTCATAAATTTAATAAATTTGAAACCATAAAGTTTTATAAATAATTTTTTTTTTCAGATATCTAAGGTTCTTTGCAACACTCGCAACTCTTTAGAAGAAAAGAAATCTAGTTTTACTCCACCAAAAGTTGAAAAATTATTAACAAATATGCAGTTAGAAACTTCTGCTCGTCGTACAACTTTTACAGTTGATAGCACCAGTCCAATCAAAAAGGTAGTAAAGAGAATTAATGCTGGTTCTTTGTCTCCATTAAGTTTTGATAAGTATGACTCTGTCCAAAAAGAAAACAAAGATCCTTTAAAGATTGGAAAAGTTAAAAAATTACCACTGAACAACTTGAGCCATAGAAAAATTGAAGACAAAAAAAGAGAAGATTTTATTGACTGGAAGCAAGAAAGTAAATCAAATAAACCAAGTTCAGCAAAGATTAATTTATTTTTAGAAAAGTCAAATTGTATAGAAAATATTTCAAGTAATCCAAAGCATTCTAATTATTTAAAACGACAATCTGTTTCTAGAACTTTACCTGGTAAGAGTTTTTTTATAGATTTTTAGGGTAAGAATTTTTTTTAGATTTAGATTTTTTTTCTAGATCATTTTAGTTGTCTCCTAAAGAAACTGAACTGAATCCTTTTGTATTCTGTTAACAAATGTACAAAACTCTGTTCCGCTTACAAATGTATAATTTTTTGAAAAAGCTCTGTTCTGCTAACAGATGTATAGTTTTTTGAAAAAAACTCTGTTCAGCTAACAAATGTATAATTTTTTGAAAAGAACTCTGTTCTGCTAACAAATTTGTTTCGAATAAATTATTTTGTAAATCTGTTTAATATTTTCTAAAAAAGTTAATGTAAGTTCTGGAAAAAATACATAAATTTTTTTTTTTAACAAAAACCATACATTTATTTAATATTTCTAGGCACAGCCATAAATTTTTTCAAGAGTTTTTATGGTTAATTTAATTGATCTACAATCAGGCACAATTAAAAGTTTTTGAAAATTTTTTGCGTGAGCAAGTACTGAAAAAAGTAAATTGCATAGATATAAAAGTAAATTACATAGATATTAAAGTAAATTACTAGTTGAGACAAAGAAATACAAGAACTTTATTATAGCATTAACTAAAACTTAAAAAAACATCTAAGTATAGTATATTTTAATTTTAAATAAACAAGGTTTATTTAAAATTAAAATATACTATACTTAGAACTATATATTCTTTTTAATAAGTTTTAATTT
This sequence comes from Hydra vulgaris, assembly GCF_038396675.1. Taxonomy (NCBI): domain Eukaryota; kingdom Metazoa; phylum Cnidaria; class Hydrozoa; order Anthoathecata; family Hydridae; genus Hydra; species Hydra vulgaris. The sequence continues at coordinate 24,025,343 of NC_088921.1, read as the reverse complement.
TAAAATTTAAAATATTATCATAATTAAAATTTTGAATTGTCAATATAAAAACTTTAATAACTAAATCACCAATTTGCAGCATCATCTTTGTGAGAATGCAGTGATTTTTTGTTTTTTTTTAGTAAAGTCTGTTCAAGGTTTGTCTGTTAGGAAGTTAAAGTTGACAGCTTCTTCAAAAGCAGATCTTCCACGTCACCCATTACCTTACGCTGCAAAGAATATGTGTTATGATGAGCGATGGATAGATAAGCAGGAAAGAGGTGATTCAAAATAATCTTGGACATTTTGTAACTGTTATAAATATTAATTAATTGTTATAAATTTTATTTAATTGTTATAAATATTACTTAATTGCTATAAATTTTATTTAAAAATGAATGATATTTGTTAATTATAATAAGCACTAATACTTTTATTGCAATACTTTTATGCTGCGGTATTTTTTTGTTGCAGTAGTTTTTTTAATGAATTTAAGTTCTAGTGGAAGAGTATGGTTGTATATTGATACCTGACCATTTTTAAGGGTACTAAATCCATTTAAAAAAAAAAAGAAATTAAAAATTTTTAATGGTCATTTTTTGATTGAAACTAATTTTTGTTTCCGTATCATGGGTTGCACTTTAACTCTGAGAGTCGCCCAACTCTTAGGGATTAAATTTTTTTTAATGAAAGAAAAAATGTTAGGGAATCTTAAAATAAAAGATGGTTTAAATTATTTCAAACATAATAAAGGTATATTATTTTTCAAGTTAGACCAAAGACTCCTTATATAAGGTCATATTTACCATTTATTCTATTTTTCATGTAAAAAAATATACCAGCAAATTTTTTTTAATAATATACCAAATACTTGCTGACTTTTGTTTTCAAATTTGTATATAAACCTCACAATAAAAAGTTATTATATATATAACCCTCAAAATTAGGAATTGAGGTTGGCAATAATTTGCTGACCTTAATCTTTTAAAGGTCAGCAAAAAAAAAAATTGATAGATAGGTCTTACCATAAAACATAGAAACAAGGTCGGCAATTTTTTACCGACCTCAAACACTTTAAGGTCGACATTGCTGAATGCTGACCCTAATTCTGAGGGTTGTATAGATAACCAAAAATTTTCAAGGATTAAAAACTTTTGAGAATCTTTAAATAATAAAAGTTTACAATATTTATTTGATTATAATAAAACTTTTGCAAAACTATGTAAGGAATGTTGTTGGGAGTTGTATAAAAGAATTGTTTAAGAATCAAATTTTTAAATAGCATTAGCTACAGACACTTCATTAGATGGTTTAATCACCTGATTTTTTACAGGTACTTGTACTTTAGAATGTAGATGATTTTTTGAATTACATTCATTTTAATTTGTCAGGATAGCTGGAAGCTCCTCTTTAGAATTTAAACATTTCTAATTTTTATTTTTTTGTTAAGTTTGCCACATGATTCTAATGCATCACATGGCCAAATTAAATAAAATTAGAAGTGTTTAAATGCAACTTGTTGAAAAAATTGTTTCAAAACTGTTCACAAAAATAAAATTTATAAAAAGTTGATTGATCAAAATAAAATAAATAAGTAATAAAAATAATATTGTTAAATAATATTGGTTAATATTATTTAGATTTTCTTTTTATCACAAATTTTTCTTTAAATTTCAATAGGACATTATTATCTGTTTTTTTTATTACTGAAAACTCAATAACACATTATTAGCTGGTTTTTTTTTGTTACTTAAACCTGAATAACACAATATTAGCTAGATTTTTATCTTAAGTTGTTTCTTCAAATCTCAATGACACATTAGCTGGTTCTTTTTATTACTGAAATCTCAATAACACATTATTTGCTGGTTTTTTACTGAAGTGTATGTTTTGTATTATTTAAAAATAAATTAAGAAGTAAAATAATTCAAAATAAAGTTTATTTTGTAAACATCTGATTACCCAATTTACTGATTACTTTTTACCCAAAAACCTCAGAAAAAAGTTAGTATTGTTCAAGCTAAAATTATTTGCTTTTCAAATAATTTTAGCTTGAAAATTAATGATAAATTAAGGTATACTAAAGCATATAAAGGCTGGCTAATGAATAAGTAATAATTATGGCATGAAGAATAAGTAATAGTTATGGCATGAGTGAATAAATTCATTATGTTAAAGAAGTTGAAGTGTTTTTTTACAAGTTAAAATATAAAATCTGTTATGTAATATATTCAAGTTTGTTTTTTTTAAATCAAATTTGATTTTTATTTATCTAGGTTTTACCAATTGGTTAAATTTTATACTGACTCCTGATTGCAATGACAATGAGGAAGACGAAAATGAACGAAGAGGTAACTCATTTTTTATTTAAACAGTCGCTGGAGACTAGAAATTTTTCAAAAAAACGAAATTTATTTTTTGGACTTCACGGCTTAATTTTTGGGATATTATCTCATATTTTAATGATTTATGGTATTCAAGCTTCATGAAAAAAATTTCACTTCAAATGTAAGTGTTAAACATCCTAAAGTTTCAGAGATAATGATACTCTGTCCCAATCTCTTTTTTGACTATTTTTTTGTTTTTAGCGCCATAAATTTTTTCAAGCTTATTGTTTGACACAATTAGATTTAACTTTAAATTTTTTTTAATTCTGATTTTCTCACAACAAGGCTGCAAGTAATCACCAGGGCTTGTGATGAAGAAAATCGCTAAGCGTGTTATATCAGGCTTATAATATGTTGTCATCGAGCACAATTATGCGTGCTCAGGGTCAGGGCCGCAAGAGCGATTTTGAAATTTGGAAATTGCAGAAGACTATGTTTATAAAAGCTTTCTATTTTGTTATACGACTTTCATTCGTCAATGTTTAAAGTAGTATCTACAGCAGCCTGTTTATACTACTTCAACAATGTAGTTTTTTATACTTCCCAACTTCTTGTTTTTTATTTGCGCCAGATCGCTATTTTTTTAAGGTCTTAAAGGTAAAAAAAAACGCAACCAAACAAAAACGTGTTTAATAAGTTCTTATAATAGTATTGAAGAATAAATTTGTGGCTAAAATTTTTTGCTTTTGTTGTTTTGATATGTATTTAAAACGCTGTTAACTTAATATTTACGATTAACAGTTTTTATATTTCTTTATATTTTTTTAATAATTAATTTTTTTTGTAAATTGATAATTATTAAATATATTTTTTTATAATTTCTTATTTAAATAACGCTTTTTTTTATCGTCAAAAAATTAGTAGATTATAACACAAAAATAAATTCTTCTTCAAAACTATTAGTCGTAAGTTAAATAACAGATTTTCCCCTCAGCTGTTGTCAGCGGTATATATTATATAAATTTTAACTGTGTCATTAAAAAAAGAATTCTGTAGAAATAAAGAATGCTGTAACATTGCTCAAAAAAAGATTATTTTACTTGAGTTTTTTTAATGTCTAGTTTTTAATTTTTTTTCTTTCATTTACATTTTTTTCAAGTTAACATTTATTTTAACTTTATCTTAGTTTAGTTTTTATAACGCATTTTTGAAAAAATTAAACATTAAACATTAACATAAACCTTATCATCAAGCAAATGTGTAAACGATGTGTGGAATATTATTAACAATAAATCTAATAAATCTTACTTGACGTTTTTTCAAAATTAAAAATATTCAGAAGCTTTAACTTTCTTATAGTTATTTCTTTATTTTCTATTCCCATTTCATTTGGGTATTTTTATATTCACATTGTGTTTCCACGCACACTTAATTAAAATAGTTAACATTCCATTATTGAAATTAGCTGTAACGACTTCAAACGGTTCATTTATTATGTTAGTGCCAAACGAAAAAATGCTGACAACAGCAAAACAAAAATGTGCAGAAAGCGAGTGGCGTAATGCTTATATTTTATAAAAGTACTTCGTATAAGGATATAAGTATAAGGAAGACGGAGTTTTACTGTTAAATCAACAAGTTTTATCATTACCTAAAATATTTAATTACAAATATTTTATAAAAAAACCATATAAAGTTTATTATTTTTTCCGTCCCGAACTTTTGAACGAGCGTGATTTTATACTCTCGTTCTAAGCTGAGCGAGTGTTGTTTATCGCGCCTAGAAGCTTTAAAAATACCATTTATGGGCGTGTTTCATGAGCGAGGCGCGATCGCGTTATTTTCATCACAAGCCCGGAACCACTATTAAGTTAGAAGTTACAAGAAAACAAAGAATAAAGAGTCAAAGATCAAGAAATGGTCAACAGAAGGCTTGAAAAGTTGTAAGTTGTATGAGCCAAGAAAACATGAATATAGGAGAGAGTTTCAAAGAGATGAAGTTTGGAGAAAAAAATTAGATAGATACAGTAAAAGGATGAGGCTTTGCTGAATGACGAGTCAAGCAAGAATGAGTTTTGTTTGATGTAACTAGGGATGATATCCATTTTGAACAGCGACCAGTTGTTAATGGAATCAGCCTCTTTGAGATCTACCACAGAGTTCGTAAAACCTTACTACCAGCTGGCCTCAGGTTCATTTAACTGAGTTTTAGAGTGTACCCTCATTAGGGGATAAAAAGAAGAGTTGTATGTCACTATTAAGGAAGCACAAGCAAAAATTTATCAAGAAGATCCAGCATTCATCATCCATAGCAAGAAACAATCTAAACACAGGTTCATCTACACCAGCCTTATCGATGTAGACAGGGTTTAAGGTTGGTCAACAGAATTATTCTGCTTACCCTTATGTCTTTCCCTTCTACAAGACAGTAGCTTAGCTAAATGCAATAACATCAGCCCAAGATAAGTATTTTTTATTGACACACCATATCATTAGCTTTTACTCAACCAAGAGCCTCAAGGCAGAGGAATTTTTTCTGAGTGCAGTTAACATCTGCCAAGATAAGCATTTTTATTGCAACACCATCCCTAGCTTTTATTCAATGAAGAGCCAATGAAGAGGCTGAGAATTTTTAAGTTGTAGTTTATTTCTCCTAGCCTTTGCCTAAAATAAGAAAACTCCACAAGGCAGCAGGGCATGGAGCAGGTACTGGATTACATAATACCAGTAGCAGGCTGATTATGATAATCCTGAACCTGGAGTAGATAAAAGAAGAAGTTCCTGTAAGCAGTACTTTTAAAACATTGCATATTTTGCAAATGTATTAGGAAAGACATTATAACAGAATAAACAGAATAGTAGAGATTAAGGTGAGCATAGCTTTTATAGTTAAAGTCATAAATAAAGTAATTTATGGGTGAGAGAACACTGCGCCAGAGGCTCAAACAGAACACAAACAAACATATAGTAGCATATGGGTGAACCAACACTGTACCAGAGGTTCAGACAAAGCACAAACACCTAAGGTAACTTATGGTTCAATGAACTCCTTGCCAGAAGTTCAAACAGTACACAAACATACATAAAGTAACTTAGTTGTGAACAAACACCATGCCAGAGGTTAAAAAAGATTACAAACATAATGTAAACATATAGTAAATATAGTAATTTAGAGATGAGCTAACACAGTAACTAAAACACCTCTAAATATATAAAAGATAAAAAAAAAAAATTCTTCAAAAGTGATGAAAACGTGCACCAAAGTATTTTTTAGGTTGTAGAATTTAAAAATTATTTTAGAGTTTTTTTATTTTTTCTAAAAATTTGTAGATTTTCATAATTTCTTGTCCCATTTTAGTATATAAACTTGTATGTCTTTCACTTAAAAGATCATGTACCTTTACTTTACATAAAGTTTATATAAATTTTGTTATAGCTGAAGGATTATTCAAATTGTCTAATAAAAAATAAGATAATATTTAAATAAAAAATATTTTAAAATTACACTATTTTTATTCAAATCTAAAACTAAACTGAGTGATAAAAGTTTTCAATTGGTTTAAAAAATTTTTATGTTTGATTCATAGCAAAATGAAATCCAAAAAATTTGTTTTTTCATCGTAGATAAAATTTGGGAATTTTATTGTAATCGTGGTAATAGCAGATAAACAGAATAATGTAGTTGTAAAACTGCATTACATTAGAGGCATATGAAACACATGCAATGTGTGCTTGCACTTACTATCAAATTCTTAAGTTAATGATTAGCACAGTTAAACTAACAAAGGGTTTTCACAATTTTATCAATTTGTTTGTAGTGTAGTAAGAATTTCAGGATACATTGTTTCTCCTTTATGTTCAGAAGAAATCAATGTAAAAAGGTTCTGTTTGATGCTTAGCTCCATTATTCTCAATTTACTAATTCTCATATCTTATCTTAGAAGCTTGGCTCTAGAGACATTTAAAAAATCTTCCAAAGTGTCATTAACAAAGGCAAGTCAACCATTTCATCTCTAATTCATGGAACTGATCTTATTACCAAGTATTGCAATATTGTTAAAATTCCTATATTAATGACTGGCAACTTTCTCATCAAGTCTTATTCTTTACGTCTTCTTGAATTATTGTTCACTACTAGCCTCTGATATATAAATAAGGTAAAAATTAAAAATTGTTTTTTAAAAATTTGAAATTTATTTTTAATTTCTAAACTGATGACATTATTAAAGCTTGTTTATTAATATGAGCATCAAAGTGTTATTATGTTTGATATATGAACACGAGTGTTGGTATATTTGATATATGAACATGAGTATCAGAGTGTTGGTATGTTTGATATATGAACATGAGCATTAGGATGTCCCAAAAAATGATGAAAATATGAAAATCAAGAGACTATACCCTCCAAACTATGTGATTTGGTCTATAAAGATAGAATATATAAAAAATTTTGATCCAAAGTTTGCAACTTTGCTAGATGTGTAATTATAAATTCAGAAAGATTTATATATATTTTTATGGTTTTACGTGCATATTACTGAGACAATTTTCCTTCAATAAATATAAAAAAAAACTTACAAGTTTATTTTGCAGAATTAAGTAATGAAATAAACAACCGTCGCAGAGAGAAAAAATGAATCACAAAGTTTAAAATCATTTTTTATTAAATTAAACGCATAGGAAAACAGTTATAAAGTATATGCTTTTGTAAGTTGATCTTTTGGCATTTTGGCTTGTAGTTTTTTTCTATGATCTTTTGCAACAAGCATTATATTTTGCCTTTGATCATCATTTGTAGATGCCTTCACAAAGTCTTGTATAAGTTTGATGTTCCTTTCTGCGCAATCATTAGTAGTAGAGAGATATTTTACAAATAAACATAACTTACAAAAACTATCATTATTATCCCAAGACTTTACTCCACCGTAAACCCATTGTTCAACTTCGGTTTTTGAAATTCCAATAATTTTAAATTAATAATTTTAATGCTTATTGAAATTCCAATAATTTTAAAAAGATACCATGACTCTGGACCAACCAGAAGAGATAATGTTGTTTCGGAATCAAGAACTGGAAGAATTTGACGATACCCAATATGAAATGTAGGCATAGGATATTTAAGTAGGTTATTAATCATTTTTATTTTTTCATTGTCTTCAACATAACGATCTCCAATTGCTAACACAACAAGCTGAGGAGTTAAGTACCAAGAGTGTTGTTTTATACTCTTTGTTAAAGACTGTCCTAATTGGTCATTGTATTGCTCTTGTATTTTAAGACTTGCCTTGAAAGCATTAAGGTAATAATTTATTAGTTCAATTATTGAAAGCATTAAGGTAATAATTTATTAGTTCTAATAATTTTATTAGTTCAATTGTCTAGCATGCTCCAGTACCGTTTTTTAATTGGACAATCCCAAGCAATATATCCTTGCAATCTGGAGCGTCTGGAGAGCTAACGCTCACAGCCAATCTGTCATTAACAACAGATATTTGAAGGTCTTCTGAAATTTCTTTAACTAGTTTAGTGTCAAAATGTAGAACTGGTCTTTTACCTTTTAGTAAATCAATTATTTACTTTCTTAGAAGGTCCCCTGATGAATGAGTTATCTGAAACCGTTTTCTGTGAACAGAAGACCTAGAGATGTTGGTTTCTTTAAAATTAACATTAGATTTGGAAATAATGGTAGACATAATTGCGGTCTGAGGTCGTATTCCAATATTAAATCTTGCTGTCACAATTGGTGTTGCTTCAATAAGCTCATCAGGAGTAAGCTCTATGATTATTTTAGTCATTTTCTTTAATCTAAAAGTGTTTAATAAATACATTTTTTATTTAAATTTGTTGCTAAGTTAATATGCCTCTATTAATAATGAAGTTGTTCTGGAAATAAAATAAATACTTGATTAAAAATAAAAACTATTTATAATAACGTACTAGTTCACAAGTACCTTTTTTTTTTTCTTCATAAGTTTTTTGGCAAATTCAGTGCAGTCGGCTGTTTCAAATCCATTTGCAGTCGGCTGTTTCAAATCCATCTAAATTTTCACTACATATTGGTATACTACTATCCTGGCTTCCTTGAACTCTATGAATCTCTTTTTGTTTTTGATTTTGTATAGATAGAAATCTGAGTCTCTTCTTTTCAGTTCTAGCTCTGTAAGCTGCATCATATTTTTCCTCAATGAACATTTTCCTTTCATTCATTTGGTCTTTAAAGAATTATAGATCATTTTCAACTACTTGTAGACCATTATTAGCTGCTCTTATTTTCTGCTCAAAATCCATTTTTTAAATATAGTAAAGATTACTTAATTTAAGCTTAAATTCTTCTACTAGAATGTTATGTTTTGTTTTATCTTTAAACCCAAGTGATTTCATTTTTAGCATTTTAGTGTACTTTTTAATGAACTTCTTTAATTTGTCTCTAAGTAAATAATAAAAAAAATTATTTTACAAACAATTACAGTTAAGCTAACAAAAAACGAGTACGAGTTGAAAAAATATTCATTATTTTAAAGGTTACTAATTAGCTTACTTGAGCTCCTTTCTGAATATAATCTCCAAAAACTGCTTTGATCTGTACAGAAATTACTTTGGCAACAACACAATTGATCCCAAAATGATTAACACAAACTCCTTTAAAACACACTAGTTCAAATCTAAGATGTTTTTGTGGATACTCATTGTGAAACTTTGACAGCCTGAATCTGTAGCTTTTTTCAGAATTTAACAATAGGTAACATCTCAATTTCCCACAGAAGTTGGTTTGTTGGCAATTTGTTTATAGGATAATTAAGAAGGTAAACAGTTCTTCTAGGACTAATAGAGCAGTTGTATTTTCTCTTTGCACCTTGCTTTATTTTCGTTTTTGAACATTCCATGTTAAAAACAAATAAAAATTGATACTGTGAACACTTCTGCACTAGTTAAAATTATTTAATGAGTAAATCTATTAGAAAAGTTTATAAAGATTCTTAAGCTTTCTAATAAATCTTTCTGCATAATTTATTACAATTATTACAAAAGCGAAAGTGACAAAAATACGGAAAAAATTGTTATATCCAAATTTTCAAAATATACATCTTGCAATTGTCGACTAGATGAACCATAACTTATGGGTATTTTCTTTTTCTACAGAACAAATCCCAAACATTTGAGGGTGTAGTCTTTTTTTTTTTTTTGGGACACCCTAATGAGCATCAGAGTGTTGGTATGTTTGATATATGAACATGAGCATCAGATTGTTGTTATATTTGATATATAATAATAATCCATGGATTGGACTTGTTGAGGAGAATATTTAAAATAAAGACTTTTAAGTAAGATTCATACATCAATGTTACAATGTATTAACACAACTGGGCAAATTTATACAAAAAAACTCAATTTTTATCAAACTATTTAAGATTTTAAGATTTTGTTTTACTTTTTTAATTTTTGTTTGCTTTTTGTTTGTTTTTTAATGTATTTGCAGTTTTATTTTTTTGTTTCATTATTTTAAATCAATGCAAATAAACCGGATTTAAATAAGAGTTAGTGAGTTAGTCAAATATAAAATCATTATAAAAAAAAAATCTTAGAATCATATCTTTTAGGTATCAAAAAAAAGATACAATTCCTAAAAGATATAATTTTTCAATTTTTTCTATGGGACACTATAAAAACCCGAGAAATTGTTACATCATTTTGAAATTGAGTTTTCATGGTAAAATTTTGATTTTGTTGTTTTAGTTATAAGTTCTGAGCTTTCATCACTAACATTCATCTTTCATCACTGTTGAACAAATATTACATAAGTTAATTTTGTGGGCAGTTTGCAATTTTCAATGTCAAGAAAGGCATCTAGTTGTTAAAAATTCTTCCAAAATATTAAATATTTAAATACGAATTTTAAATATTTATTTGATTTTAAATATTTAAATAAGAAATTGCCATTATGGAAACCTATCCCAGCCAAATTTATGTGGAACCATGGATGAAATTTTAAATTTTGTATGTAATTTTTAAACCATGGATATAAATTTCAACTTTGATTTTTTAAAGTTTAAATTATCTCCCAAAGGCCAGAGGACTTTTATTTCTGGAGGTTATTCTATTTTCATTGTTATTTTGTAACTTCTAGTTTTATTGAAATTTTTCTTTTTAAGGTAAATAAGTTCAATAGTTTGCTGTTATTTTGTAACTTTTTTGTCACAGATACTTTCATGTGTAATGATAATATTTTAACAACACAAAAGTTAAATTAGATGAGAGCTGTTAATTACTATTATAAATTTACTTTAATTATACTGTATCCTGTTAGCACTACTTCAAAGTCGATTCAAAAAATATAAAGTAAACTTCTACTCACATTTTAGAAATCGTTTGGTATGCTCATATTATCTAGATGCTCATATAAGCCAAATCTACCCTAGTTTTTATATAATTAAAACAAAAATTTACTGGATTTGCCGTAGAGGAATAACAAAAGAAACTTTAAAACAATTTCTTTTTTTCATCACGAAATTCAGTAAGTAACATCTCTCTCAATCTTTTGTATAATTTAAAATTTTTGTAACTTTAAATTTTTTTTTAGGTACCTATACAATAGATTCAAGTAAAAGACAACCAATTGCTCCTTCGCGTGAAGATGTTTCTTTTCAAGTGTATTCACTTCGCCATAAAATGGTTTGCCTTCGCCGTGCAGGTTGTTTGTTATATCAAAATGAAGAATTTTCATTAATTATACAAAAGATTGAACGAGAGATTGAGTGTAATATGTTAGCTATTCGAGCAGACAAAAGAATTGAAGCGGATTTAGGTAATCAAAATGATTATATAGTTTTTAATAATACAATTTAAATAGAATATAAATTTTATTAATTTAATGTATGAAAAAATACTGTTTTTAGGTATAAAAACAAAAATCAGAGACATGATTCTTTCTTACAACTCTCTTTGGTTAAGAATTGGTCTTGAGGTTAGTTCACTTTGAGTTTTTATTTTTTCATTCATTCAAGGTCAGGAGAGCTACTGCAAAAAGCTTTTTTTTTTTAATATGTTGTTACAATCCACTCTTAAATCAGAAATAAGAACCTTTATTTATCAGAAACAAGACCAAATCACTGCATGAATTATATTTTACATATAAAACATGAAACCATATTGTTACATGTAAATAGAAACATTAAAAAACAAAAAAAACAAAGTACTTAAAGGTCTTTGCTAATCAATCAAAAAATGCAAATCAAGTTATTCTAGTTCTCTCTAATGTTATTTTAACTAGATATTTTTGTTTGTCATGAGATTTTTTAACAAACACAAATTTCTAAGGTTATGTTAATAAAATAAATAAATATTATACTCAGACTTTTAATAATATTATAGAAAATATGAATAATTAAATAAAATCTCACTCAGTTAATGAGCGACTCAGTAAAATATTTTTTTAAAAGACAGAAGAGTTGATCTGCTAAGAATGATTTTATAAGCTACTATTGCAATTTTTGTTATCAGTAAGCAAAACACGGTAGGAAACAGCTGAAGTAACTCAAACTACAAAAATAATGCAGAGCTGTATTAATCTATAACTCTTATAGTAATATATATATTTCTGCTCTCCTAAAATCTTTTTTGATTTTAAAGGTCATTTTTGGAAATCTTATTATTATATTTTAAAGGTCATATATGGGGAGATAATCTTATTACAGTCAAACAATGATGTTTTTAACTTGTCAAAATTTGTAATGAATCGCGTGCTTGCAAATCCTTTAATATCAAAGCAATATTCTCACACAACTGTTCCCAACTTCTACAGACCAGGTATCAGTAGTATTTAATATTTTTATTATTAAAATATTTATTTTTGATTTTTTTTTTTAGTTATTAATAAGATCTCCTTTTACTCAAGATTAAATTACCTTTGTGATAAAGAATTCGTCAGCCAAGAAACAAGAGGCTATATGTCCACATTTTGTGTTTTTTCTGTTTATTATCAATAAATATTCAACAATCAATGAGTTATATGTCCAATAAATCTAGTCTTAAGAATGAAACAACTTTTTAAAATATTTAAGAAATTAGTCCGATATTCTGGCAGAAAGTCTTTACAAATTAAATTTTAAAACTTGATTTTCTTGGAAACGCAAAAAATTGGACACACGCTGTCTTGATTCTTGGCTTACAAATTGTTAGTGATTTTTAAAAATCCTAAATTTTACGCGATCTTAGATGAAAAAATACGCAGTTATATGCAGTAGTAAATGATCAGGATCCCGCCCCCAGCTAAGTATGCTACTTTTTACAAATCCGGCCTTGTTAAGGCGCCATTTTGTTCCAATCAAGACAATTAATTTCCAAAATTAGATTACTTTGATTCCTTAATTGAAACAGCTAGCTTTTTTCAAAAAATTCCCATTAAATCAACAGAAGTTGATTTAAATTTATTTTCATCTTTGCAGTGGTAATTTAAACAACTTATACAAAACTTATAAAATTGCCAAATGAAAATTAGTTCTACAAATAATAAGTTGCGCAAAAGCTTCAACTAATGACGTTCTTTTATTTTATTAATTAAAAATCATTTAATAAAGTATTATTTTTGAGGTTTATAAATGTTGCTATTAAATTGCGTCTGAACTATTTCTTCAACTCATTGATTTTATGAAAAACTTTTAAGTTCCAATCAAGGAAACTTTAGACTATTTTATTACTACAATATCATGCAGCAATTTATAAGATAAGTTTGTATTATTACTTGCATTTTAAATCTGATCGCATTATGCAAAAACAAACTGTATAACTCACAGAAGTCTAATTTACCTGGTGCAATCGATACAATGTGAACGCCTAATTAGGTCACCTCAAAAAAATGACTCAAAAACGTTTTTATTTTATGGCACTCTTAGAAAATAAATTATTTTACTAGAAAAATGCGAAATATAGCCATAAGACATTTAATTTCCGAAATAAATGCAAGTGTTCGAATTAAGGTGTTGTTCCAATTTCAACTCTCCTTTATTTATAAGGTGTATTTTTTGCCAAGAAAGATGATGATCAGATGAATGTGTGGTTTGACTCAAGCAAGACAAGAAAAGAAGCCATGATCTTAGACATTAGAGATTAAGAATAGTGGGTGTATCAGATGTTTTTCAGAGAAGATTAAGGGGGTTTGGGTATGTTGAGCAATGAGAATGCAGATAATTTGGGTATCAGCATGTAGTGTGGTACCATCTTCAGGAGAAAAAGGTAGACAGAAGTAAAGAAACTTGGAGAGAGATAGTTACGTAGGATATAAACAAGCTTCAGTTATGAAAAGACAATGCTCTGTTTATATTAGAAACAGCATATACAAGGGGAGAGGGGGACTAAAGCAATGATGACCATGATCATGATGATTGTGATCATCATGATTATAATGATTATGATGATGTTTATATATAAATACACACACACATACATGCAGAAAAAGTTTAAGCTACTAAAGAGGGTTTAGTTGTGTTTACAATCGGTTTGAATTTTTATATTGCTCCTTTATGGGAAATGTCTCTTTTCAAGTGTATTCACTTTGTCATAAAATGGTTTGCCTTTGCTGTGCAGGTTGTTTGTTGTATCAAAATAAAGAATTTTCATTAATTATACAAAAGATTGAACAAGAGATTGAATGTAGTATGTTAGCTATTTGAACAAACAAAAGAAATGGATCAACCCGTTTGTCGGCTATATTAGGTAGAATGCAACTAGTAAAATCGAGAGATGATATCGATGAAAGTTCTTAGCAAGCAATTCAACTTTGTCTTTAGGTAAGGTGAAAAAATCCTAACCATACAAGAGAAGTGGAATAACAGATTTGCCCTTATTATTGATACTGTTAAAGATTTTTCAGAAGTCATGAGAGCCTAATTTTTGAGATGAAGTACGAGATTTCATGGCCTGAGAATAGCGGATTCTGGAGAATTGTTATGATATGGAATATATATGGAAGATGAAGAATTATTATGATATGGAATATTGATAGATATGGAAGTAATGGTTTTGATTTGAAATTGCAGCAGCACAATGTGAGGAAAACCATGGGAAGAATGAGGCTTGACTTGGAATCATCTTGACATTGAAATCGTTGACTTGGAGAGGGAATAAAAGATTCCATGCCTGCCTGAATCCATCATTAGGAGATAATAGAATGAGTTGTCTAGTCATAAAAATAGAGACACAAGCAAAACCCATGCATTGAGTCAAGAAGATCCAGCATTCAACATCCTAAACTGGAAACAATCTATTAAAAATTCATCTGCGCCAGCCTAATAGATAAAGAAGGGGTGCGAGGCTGGTCAACAGATAGAATCTGTTTACCCTTTAAATCAAATTGTTCAGTTTTCAATCTCTTTGTTTATCAAACCTTTAAAGTAAAATCCTTACATTGATTAACAGAAAAACAAAAACAATGAATAGGTTCATCTTATCAAGCTGACTTGTTAGTGACAGGGATTAAGGTCATAATTGAATCAAAAAAATGTACAGGAGGAATTTTCTAAAAGTGACATTTGATTTTTAAAATAAAAATTATTTTTAGAGGGCTTAACCTTTGAACATCGGATCGGCTCCTAATAATATCAAAATATTTAAAAAAATGAAAATCATTTTAAAAAACCTTAAAAAAACAATTTTATTCTCAAAGATAAACTTAAAGTTTTTATGCAACATTATCTAAGTTTGCAATATTCATGCGAAATAATTATTATTTTAGAAATATTTATATAATTTTGCTGCTTTTGAGAACAAGGTTGGTATACTTTTAAAGAATTTTGTTTTTTAAATTAAGTCATCATTAGGAGCTGATCAAAAGTTTGTCTTGTCAAAATGTCTTTTAACAAGACATAAAAATAGTTTTTTAGAGTTTTACAAGTCGACTGTCATTTTTTTAAACAAAACTTACTTAGAGGTTAAATACATGTTGGAGGTGTGGGAAAGCACCAATTAAATAAAAAGATATTTACAACTACTTGATTGCATATGACATAGGTGTATATTGTTTTCAAATTAATTTTTTTTTACTCTTTTTTTTTTCATCTAATGTTTTTAGGGTACGAGGAAGCTATTCGTAAATTTATTCTCAAAAAGTTTTTACTTTTGGTTATATTTTTGGATCGCGCAAAACAAAATCGACTCATAGAGCATGATCCTTGTTTATTTTTAAAAAATTCAGAGTTCAAGGTAATTTATTTATTATAGTTATTGTTATAAATAGTTATATTTATGTGTTTTTATCATTATTTTAAATGTTGATACTTTGCTTCAAAATGATTGTAATTACTTTGATGGGTTGGTTAGTTTAACATTATGATGGGTTGGTAAATTTAACATTATGATGGGTTGGTTAGTTTAAAACTATGATCGATTGGTCAGTTAAACATAATCATACTTCTAAAATTTTAAATTTTTTTCTTCTGTTTTAAATATAGTAAAAACTCAACTACTAAAAAATGTAAACATTGTTTTCAAAACAAAAAGATAAACCTAACCCATTCTTGATAAATCCTAACCCTGATTACATTGATATTATTTTTATTGGTCTCAATATCAACAACAGATTTTTTAAACAATTTTTAAGTGTTCACCATGTTATGTGCTGATTTTTTTTTAAACTTTTCTAGACTTATAGTATATTGTTTTAGATAAGAAGCAATGTGATTCAATATGAAAAGTACATTATATGTACTTTCCTTCTTTTAGGGGTCTACCATTGTTTTTGCAATATAGGTTGTTGACTTCAAAATAACAGGAAATTTATAGAGAATCACTTTCAATTCTTGTTTCAAATCTTGTTCTAAATCTGTATCTTTTCTTTCTTTAAAAGCTCACAAACAATTTTTAATTTGATTGCATACAATCACATAAGATTGCATACAATCACATAAGATTGCATACAATCACATAAGATTGCATACAATCACATAAGATTGCATACAATCACATAAGATTGCATACAATCACATAAGATTGCATACAATCACATAAGATTGCATACAATCACATAAGATTGCATACAATCACATAAGATTGCATACAATCACATAAGATTGCATACAATCACATAAGATTGCATACAATCACATAAGATTGCATACAATCACATAAGATTGCATACAATCACATAAGATTGCATACAATCACATAAGATTGCATACAATCACATAAGATTGCATATAATCACATAAGATTGCATAAAATTTTAAAATCAGGTGTTAGTAGTTTGGTGTTAGTGTTGTTGGTAAAATTTCTCTAAACTTTTGCTTGTTTAAAACATTCTATTTTTTTAAGATCTTCTTAAAAGTTGTTTCCATCCCATCCCATTAAAAGCGGTAACAGGAAGATGAAGTAATACCTATGTATTTGCTTTGGAAAGTTCTCTAACAGTTCTAAACAGTCTCTAAAGTTATCAGCATTCAAAAAGGCATAATATTCAATACATCAAACTGCTTAAAAGATTGTAAATTATATGAGGCTTGATTGAATGATGAATAACGTAAGATGAATTTCAGTCGATGGCGCAAGAGATGCCAGCTCTTAAAAGCAGCGCTCATTATAGTATTTATGTAAAAGAGAAAGAATAACAACATTACAACAATGTGACAATGGTTAAAGGTTAGGTGCAAGAGCAGGTCCAACTATGTTTGCAATACGTTTTTTTTTTGTGCACCTTATCTAAAAGAAAAAGGGCATCATTCGAAGATCTGCTCCAGATATAACAGTATTTCATACAAGGACGGATTAGAGATTTATTGAAATAAAGAATAAAATTCAGAGTAAGAAAGTGGCAAGCACGATAAAGAAATGCAACCTTAGCAGATGCTAATTTTGCAATGGATTTGCTATATAGTTTCCTAGAAAGATCAAAAGTAAGAGTTAATCCTAGAAAACAAAAAGTAGATGACTCATTGATTACATTACTGTTCATAAATAGAGGGAAATCTAGATTGTTGCAATAATGATTAGCTGAAAAAAATTGAGTTTTATACGAGTTAAAGTTCACCAGCCTCTGAGAGCCTCATGCTATAGTAGAAGTGAGATCCTTTTCAAGCTTAAAGGCTATGCCAACACTCTTTGATTACTTTCCAAGCAATCAAAGAGTGTTGGCATGTGAATGCTTAGAAGTCTTTACGAATTAAAAGATGATAACCATCAACACCTAGATTACAAGGTGAGACAACTGAACTGATCAAATTAGTCTCAAATAGGTTTGATGAACTTTGCAAGAGATAAGACTCAACAGAAAAAAAGTTACTTCGAAGACCACAAATGTTAGTGAATGATAGATTTAGAGAACTTGGTGATGACAATGGTTTTTTGTGTTTTATAGTTTTTAATACTTTAGTCATTTTTGAATTTGCTGACTTGACTCAAAGCACAGAACTACTCAATACACTATTTTATAGTCCAAGCAATTCCCTCATTACTACTACTAAACCCTAAGTTGTAACAAATGGCTTCAAATGTGGACTCAACAATGTGCACAAAAAGTACGAACAGGGACACTAACTATGCATGTTGCGCATAGTTAGTGTCCCTGTTCGTCTTTTTAGATACTTTACAGCTGTTGATAGAATCAGCCTCTCTGGGAGCTACCACCGAGTTTGTGAAACCTGACTACCAGCTGGCCTCAGAACCATAAAACTGAGCTTTAGAGCTGTACTCTTATTAAGAGAATGAGTTGCCTAGTCATAAGAACAGAGACACAAGTAAAACCTATGCGTTTTTTTGTCAATTTTTAGAGCTTAGTTTCTTTGTATCTTCACATTTTCCTGAATCATACAATTTGCATTTTTGAAAGTCTTTTGTCAATATTTATTTGCATTTTTTTTTCCTCAATATTTTTTTATTATTTCTATTACTTATAATAACAATTAAATATTATCCATATTTCTTTTTATCTCTGTTTTAGACAAGTCGTGATCTTTTGCTAGCATTTTCTAGAGAATATTTGAAAGGCGAGGGGGATATCACAAAGCATTTGAGCTACATGGGTATAGTAGTTCAGCATCAACAGGTATTTTTAAAGAGTTCTTAATTTAGATAATTTAAATAAATATTTTGCACCATTTGGTTTAATGTAAAATGTTAAAACTCAATAATTAAAAACGATGTGCAAATAAACAATGTTTACAATGGATTTGCACTTCATTGTGTGTTTCGAAGTTGTAAAAATTTTATTTATTTATTTTTATTACAATGGTTAGTTGTCTTTTGAAAGTAAGAGCTTTATGTGGTAAGTAAAATAATCTATAATATAATATATTAATTAATAATATTGATAACTAATATAATATACATGAAATTTCTAAAATATAGTTCAAGTATACTTAATTTATTTTTCTTACTCAGATTTTTTTAAATTGGTTCAACTTTCATTTAAAAGTTTAATTTAAATGTTAAAGTAACACAAAAATAAAGTCTTATTTTTCTAGTCATTCTTGTGGAAAGGCATTTCAGCTATATAAATTAATGTAAAAAACATTAATTTATATAGCTGTAGGAAATTTATGTAAAAAAAAAAAATTATTTCTTTATTTTTAGTCAGTTATAGATGAATATGACTTTGGTTTGAAAAATATTGCTGTTGATTTAAGAGATGGTGTTCGTCTTGTGTAAGTAAATTTTATTTGCTAATAAATATAAAAATATATTTTACCATTTTATAGTTTTTTTTCCTGAAAGCATAAAAATTAAAACAAAATTATGGTCAAGTTGAAAAAGAATAGTTTATACGTAAGTTTTTTTATGGTTTATACTTAAGTTTTAAAAGCTAGCTTTTTAAAGCAGACGAAAAAATGTAGTTAACTCATTTTATTAACATTTTGTGGCATTATATATATATATATATATATATATATATATATATATATATATATATATATATATATATATATATATATATATATATATATATATATATATATATATATATACTATATATATATATATATATATATATATATATATATATATATATATATATATATATATATATATATATATATATATATGTATGTATATATATATATGTGTGTGTGTGTGTGTGTGTGTGTGTGTGTGTGTGTGTGTGTGTGTGTGTGTGTGTGTGTGTGTGTGTGTGTATACAATCATACTAATCAAGTAACTAGCTGCTCTTGTGTGAGCATATAATAGTGCAAAATAGTTTAGGAAGTTTTATTTCATAAATGTTTTCACTGAAAACTAAATTCTTTAGAATTCAGAATAGAATGTTTTATTTTACGAGTATGACATTGTAACATCTGGACACAATGGGAGACCTAGTCTCAATGTTTATTCAATACGATTCCGTCACTGCTATATGTACCAATAAATTGAATCAAAAACTGCATCTCAACAGAGGTGGTGCATATATATGTTTATGTTATATGTCCTGTAGTGGTGTAATTGTAGAGTGCTCGCCTCATAAGCGAAGTTCAGTACAGTAGTACCAGGCTTAACTTGTTTCTCTGCGCAGCGGTCTTGTTTGTCAATGTTCCACTAGTGAATTACTCATAGTCATTTATGGAGGCTTCAGTACTTACTTAAGGTTTGAGCAAAATCAGTTGTTAGGACAAATAATAAAATTTGTTTTTTCCCTTTTCTTTTTCTTCTGAATCTTTTTCTTTTATCGTTTGAAAAGTTTGAATTTGAAAACTCTGCATTTGTGAAAACCAGTGTTTTAAGGATTTTAATCTGTTTAATAGTGTGCAAAATACTACCACATTAATATTTGTGCAAAATACTACCAAATAAATATTTGTGCAAAATATGGTTACATGAATAGTTGTACAATTTACTACAAGGGGCAAGTTTAGTGATTGCTAGTTTTGATATCTGTAAAAATTTCTAGTTTTCAAATTCACAGTTTTATTATTCTTATTAAAATCAGTGAACACTGTTTTAATGAAAGGGTTAATTTATCATATTTCTAATTATTTATGAAATAGCAAATTGCAAGATATCTATGAAATAACAAAACAATAAATTTTATGGCTGTTTATAGCTTTTATGGCTTCTTTTTCTTATGGCTACAAAATAATAACATTAGAAACTTACATATTTTAATTTATTGTTTGTTTAAACACTAATTAATTTAAGTAATATACATAGAAAATATTTTTTACTAAAGGCCTGTTGAATAAGTGGGGTAATCTCAAAATCAAGCAATTAAAAATTATACTGAAGTTATTTGCGCACTGTACAAAACATTTAAACCCAATTTTTGTTAGTGGGAAACTTTGAAAAATTATTTATTTAAAAATTTTAATGTTTTAAATTACCATTAGTTAATTGATAATAAAAACAATTATAAAAAAGATATGATTTAAAATATGTTAACAGAATTTTTTTGTTTTATTTTAAAATAACTATAATTCCTTTAAAATAATTTCTGTATGTTTTGAAAACACCTCTTTAATTTTGATTTAAATATCTGCACTAGAGTTATGAAGATTTAAGTATCTGCGCTATGTGTATATATATATATATATATATATATATATATATATATATATATATATATATATATATATATATATATATATATATATATATATATATGATATATATGTGAGTTACAAAGATTTAGATGAGATATAAAAGTAGCAGCAATTTCTTTTATTTAAAATATTTGATTAATTCCAATAGGCTGTTGTGATTTGCTGCTGTTTTATTTTTAGTTATAGATTGTTTTGCATACTTTATTTTTTAGTTTTATCTGATGATTTATCAAAGCTATTGATGTTTGAAGTTTTTTAATAACAATAATAAAACTAATAATAACATGGTTTTCTAATGAGATTTTGTATAATAATTTGAAGATCAGCGCACGACATTTTTTTCTTGGGTAACAACTATCGATTTTTGTGATAAAAACAGATTTTACGATTTTTAGATAAATGAAAATTTAAAAACCATAAGCATTTCTAGATATAGCAATTTGCAATCGCTCAATTTGCACCTATTTTACTATTTTTAGTTTTGTTTTTGTATTTGTCGTCTGATTATATTTAAATGAAAAAAAAATTGTATATAAAATTACATATTAAGATAAATGCTAAGTAATTAAAATCATTTATGCATTTAAATATGAATAGGTTGGATTTTCGAATTTTTTATTCAAATAAATTTAATCATCATATTCTGTAACTAAATATTTTGGACTTTTTAGGCGTGTTCTTGAACTTTTAACAAAAGACTGGTCACACTCTTCCAAACTTAGATTACCGGCTGTTAGTAGATTACAGGTTAGTTTTTTTAAATCAGCAGTAGGAACATGTGATGCTTTTTATGATGCTCAAGAGTTTTGAACGCCATAAAAAGTATTTAATTGAATCAAGATAAAATATAAAATCAGTTTAAAATAAAAACTGTTTCTCCTTTCATGTACCTTTCAGATTTACATAAACTATTATTTATAAATAAAAGATTTGAATTTAGTTATAGCAACTCACATAATAGGTAGAAACAATTGGTTGTATCTCAAATTGTTTTTTTGTTTTACAGTAGAACAATTTAATTGATACTAGAACAATTTCCTTATTTACATTCATCATAGTAGAAGTCATTTAGTATTTACATTCATCATAGTAGAAGTCATTTTTCTGTTTTCTCTATTAAACATATATTAAACAATGGTGTAAACAGAAAAAAGAATCAAAAAGTTACCTGAAAAAAGTAATTAAATTTAATTTTGTGTAGTAATAGATGGTAATGTAGTGATATAAAATTATTAACAGCAGCAATAAATGATAATGTATTGATAAACAAAATTGATGCTTTCAAATTTGCGTAATTTTATTTATACAAGTAATTTTTTGTAGATTAATGTCTAAAGTTTTACATTTTTGACTTAAAAACAAATTTCTACAATATTATTTCTTAAATGAAAACAGCATTATAACAAGCTTTTGCAATATATTGATCTTTCTCTTCTATTTCATTCTCTACTTATTTTTTTATTTTAGGTTTTCTCATTTCTATCTCATAACAGTTCTTTTTACTTTTAGAAAATTCACAATAATAGTATTGCCCTTGGAATTTTAAAAAATCATGGTTTGAATTTGTCAATAGGTAATTTTTTTAAATATACCATGTCAGACATGTTTTTATATGCTGAACTTGTTATATACCATAGTATAAGTTTTACCACCACCACCACGAGGCGATTTCAACATAGTGAAAATTATGATTATTCCTTTTTTTTCTTTAGAACCTAAAAATGTTGTTGACGGCCACCGTGAGAAAACATTAATGTTACTCTGGCAAATAATATTTCATTTTGAAGTATGTTGATTACAAATTTAAGATGATTTTAATAAAAGCAAACATAAAAAAGCAAACATAAAAAGAAGATAAATTTTATATATACATATATATATATATATATATATATATATATATATATATATATATATATATATATATATATATATATATATATATATATATATATATATATATATGTATGTATATATATATATATATATATATATATATATATATATATATGTATATATATATATATATATATATATATATATATATATATATATATATATATATATATATATATATATATATATATATATATATATATACATACACACACACAGGTTAATATGCTACTTGATATAGAGAAACTAAAAGAAGAAATTGAATATCAAAAAAAAAATTTGCAAGTAAATAAGGAACTGGCTTCACTCACTCAAAGTCTTCCTGAATCACATAGTGAACTTATATCCACTTATGAAAAGTCAGAAAAAATGACTCTTTTATTAAATTGGTGTCAAATTATATGCTCTCATTATGAAGTAAAGGTATTGAATTTGGATTATATTACTAAATTTGGTTTTGCTATGGTTTATTTTTATTAAAGTATTTTTATAGGTTGAGAATTTTACAGTTTCTTTTTCGGATGGCATTGCATTGTGTTGTTTGGTTAATTATTACCACCCAGATATTCTTCCAACATCACTTATCAATCATGAGACTACACTTACTCGTAATATTGCTTTATGTGAAGAGGAAGTTGCTGGTGACTTTTTTTATGAAAACTGGACAAAATGTTTCAGCCCGAGTATGTTAACTTAGTTAATGCTCTATTATTCATAAAATATTAGAAATAAAAAATAAATAAAAATAGGAATTAAAAATCACATTACCATAAAAACTATTTATATTTAAATAAATATTTTGTAATGGCTTTTTGTATTCTCGATCTTGATTTTTTTACCAATTTTTTGTGATAATGATTTAAAATATTTGTAATATTGTTTTGACTTTATAATACTTTTGTTTCGTGACATAAAACACAAATTATACATCTACTTGTATTTTTAGTCTAAGATGCCTTAAAATTCCTTATTCCTTATTGCTATGTTTTGTTTTCTTGATCTTTGCGATATCTTTGTATTCAAATAATTTAATTTTCTTTTTTAAGACTAAATATTATAAATACAAAAACAAATTGAGGCTGAATAATCTTCAATCATCATTTTTTTTTAAATATAAACAAAAAAATATAAACAAGTTTTTTTGCAAGACCATGTACAAACTTTGTTTACAAGGCCATGTACAAACTTTGTTTACAAGGCTATGTACAAGCTTTGTTTACAAGGCCATGTACAAACTTTGTTTACAAGGCCATGTACGAACTTTGTTTACAAGGCCATGTACAAACTTTGTTTACAAGGCTGTGTACAAACTTTGTTTACAAGGCCATGTACAAACTTTGTTTACAAGGCCATGTACAAACTTTGTTTACAAGGCCATATACAAATTTTGTTTAAAAAGTTTTTAGATTATATTAATTTATGGTTATTTTCTTACCACAATAAAGAGAAATAATTGAACTATTTAGATACTGGTATAAACAGAAATTTAGAAATGTTACTTATGAATGAAAAACATAATTACAGAGTGCTTAATCAAGCTGTAAGTCATAAAATATAAATATTTCAATTTTAAATTAACTTTAGTGTGTTTCTTTTCAATTTATATACACTATGTAATTTTAAAAGTATTAGTAATATTTTATATGAACTAGGTTCAGGATTTGGGTGGCATTCCTTCTATGTTAAGGAGTAGTGATATGTCTAATACTATTCCTGATGAAAAGGTATTTATTTACATTAGTTACATTAAAGCACTTTGTTATAGAAGTCAACATTTTGATGATTTGTTGTAAAATATTTTGGGATACTACCATGGTTACTTTTTAATAAGTAATACACAAATATTTTTGTTGTGATGTTGTCTATCTTATTGATTTGGTCTTTCTTATAGTTTGATCTTATATTTCATATTTATTGTTATTACATTCAAGTATTTGCTTATTTTAATAATTAGGTTGTAGTTACATATGTTTCTTATTTGTGTGCACGTCTGTTAAATATAAGAGAAGAGACTCAGGCTGCTAGAAAAATTCAGCTATCCTGGAGAAGATATTCCCTGAGGAAGCAAAGAAATTTGCATAAGGTTTTTTTTTTTTTTTTAATTGATGCTTTATTTAATTTGTTAATAGATCTATAATGTTTCCCCCCCCCCCTCCTCCTGTGTTTGATGAATAGATTATGAAAAAAAGATTTCGCTTCTTTATGTTCAGATTTTTAACCACAAAACATTTAGCTACTTACTATTATTAAATAGACATTATTATTATTAATTATTATTGAATAATATTATTGATTAGTGAATATTATTGAATACTTCAAAATATATGCATTATATACATTCTAATCATCAAAAGTTGGTTAGAAAACAGTATATAGTTGAGTATAATGTCAGATTGTCTGATTGGTCACGAATTCAATTTTATTAATTTCTGTGATCAATTCACCAGGCCATTAGTCATTTTGACTATCAAAATGTCTGATGACTTAGTGATTTAATCATAGAATCTGGGACTTTAGTAAGACAATGAGGAATGGCTGATCATTAAAGTGTGCGCTGATTGTTGTAGCTTTTCTATGAATAAGTTTTGATAAGAAGTTTGTTGGAATTTACTCATTGTGTAAAAAAAGGTGAATTTTTAGGTTGTTTGCTAACAAAATTATCAAAAAATTATTTTCAGAAATAATTGTTATCAGAGATTCATTTATACAATATGTATTCAGGAGCTTTGAAAATTATTCTTACAATCATCTGTTATCAAGTGAGCTTTGTGCTGGATGTTGCTCTAACATCGCCTCCTTACTTGATATAAATCAAATTAAACATTTTAGCAGTAGCATTTTAAACTTGTTAATTTATACATTTCTTTGGTGATATTTAATGCTTAGCGAGAAATATAAGATTGCACAAAGTTAGGCAAAAAATGATTGTTTTTCTGGAACTGAATTAGTTTCTAGAACAAAAAAAACAAGAAATTAGTTATGCAACTAGTGATGCAAAAAATATTAGTTTGCCTCTACACATAAAATTATGTGTGCTGAAACAATTTATGAAATTGCTGATTAAAAAAGAAAAAATTTATAAATCTCTAACTATCTTTTCCAGCATATTCCAATATGTTGGAAGAATTTTTTTTATACACAGATATGTAAATATATATGTAATAATGGTATTAAAATTACTTAATTAAAAAATTATTAATAAGCAAATGTAGAAAATCTATTTGTATAGCATTACACACAAATGTCTGTAAGTGTAAAGTTCTTTAGGATAAGTTAAGTTTGAGAGGGATAGTATATGTATAATGTAAGAATATATGTATAATAACTTTGTATATAAAAATCTTCTTTTTTTTTTTTTTTTTTTTTTTTAAACATCTTCGCTTCCAACAAGGCTGCAGGCAGCCACCAATTAAAGTTGGAATTACTGAAAGAGAAAAGATGAAGATTGTAGAGCATGATAACGATTGACGGGCAACTTAAAGGATTGCAAATTATATTAAATTATGCGGTAGTGGTGTATTAAATTATGCGGTAGTGGTGTAGTGGTAAAGCGCTCGTTTCAGATGCGAGAGGTTCCGAGTTTGATCCCCACCACGTCCCTGGTAGTACCGTGCTCAACTTGTTTCACCTCGCAGCGTGCTTGTTCGTCGAGGTTCGTGTTTCGGAGTTATAGAGTTGAGAGAGGGTTATAACCACTATTGAGTAGCCTCCTCATCTGTAGTGGCCTTCATGGCTTTGAGGAGGTGAATAAAAAATATATATATATATATATATGCATCAGGAAAGCAAGATGAAGGAAGCGAATTCCAAAGAGCTGATGTTTGAGGAAAAAAACTAGACGAGTAAGCGATTTTGGAGCACTTAGGAACAGTCACAGAAAAAGGATGACACTTAATTGAATGACAAGTAACACAAGAATGAATAGTAGATGGCACAAGAGAAGCTAGCTCTTTAGAGCAGTGCCCATTATAGTATTTGTAGAAAAGAGAAAGAGAAGCAACATTACGACGATGTGACAATGGTTGGAGGTTGGCTGCAAGAGCAGGTCCAACTATGTTTACAATGCGTTTTCGCACCTTGTCTAAAAGAGAAAGGGCATCATTGGAAGAACCGCCCGAGATATGGCAACAGTATTCCATACAAGGTCGGATTTGAAATTTATAGAGATAGAGAATAGATTCCGAAGTAAGAAAGTGATGAGCTCGATAAAGAAATGAAACCTTAGCAGATGCTAATTTTGCAACTGATTTGATATATGGTTTCCAAGAAAGATTGGAAGTAAGAATTAATCCTAGAAGATGAAGAGTAGATGACTCATCGAGTACATCACCGTTCATAAATATAGGAAGATCTAAATTATTGCAATAACGATTGGCTGAAAAAAATTGAGTTTTATCTGAATTAAAGTTCACCAGCCACTGTGAGCCCCATGCTGTAGCAGAAGTGAGATCCTTTTCAAGCTCAAATGCCCCCTCCAAGCAATCAGAGGGTGTTGGTTTCTTATCACGAAAAGAATTTTAAGAAAAAAAAACTGCAAGTTTAAAAATTATATTTTTAAATCAAATTATTTTTTATTATTTTTTATTATTCCATAATAAAATTATTTGTGCAATTTATCTAGTAAATAAAGAACCACAGGTAAAAGAAGTCATAAACTTTATATTAAATTGGAAATTTTCACACTTTCCTGAAAATATTTTTTTTAATAAAAATTATAAAAATTACAAAAAAATTAAATATAAACAACTGATATTAAAAAAAATCTCATTTTTTACATAAAGTTGTTATTTTTATATATATAAATATAATAATAAAATATATATTAAATGGTTTTATAGTATTATAAAACTGTGGTTTTTCAAATAAAAAAGATAATAAATGATTTAAAAATTAAAAAGTAAGAATTTCTTAGAAATTGGAATGTTTTGTATCTCAAAGTAATTGCTTATGTTTAATTGTTATGTTTAACTATTTGCTAAAAATTCTTATAACGTTTCTTTAATTTTTTAGTTGATGTTTACTAATTAAAATTAAAAAAGGGGGTACTAATATCTAAACCGCTGATAAATTTATTTAACTTGCCTTAACTCTCCCTCTTTAGTAGATATCTGTTTGCTAAAAGTTGTCACAATTTAACAATCAAGCAAAACCAGTATTCAAACAGCCTAATATTTAATATAATATATGATAAATATAAATTTGCTACAACTCTTGCGTTTCACTACATTTCTGTTCACTAAAAATTATGTTTAAATTTAACAATCAGCCAAATCCGGTACTATAACAACTTAATACATTTTATTCTAGTGGATATTATTAGGTCCCTTGTGCGGGCTGCTTTTTATCAGCAAGTTGAATATTTGTTCCTGTTTTCAGTTTTATAAATTTTTTTTTATTCATAAAACTGCAACCAAAATATTAATGAATTTTAAATATTTTGAGCAGAAAATTGAACTTTTTAATGTATCTTTATAATTTATATGCTTTGTAATTATATTTTACTATTTATATTTATTATATTCAATTTTGTTTATTATTTAAAATTGAACATATCTTTTTATTACTAAATTATTTAATTACAAAAATAATTTAATGATATAAGAATTTTAAGTGGCAGTTCAACCAATGCAATAACACTGCGTAGGAAATGTGGTTTGTTTATCAAAAAGTTTAATAAATTAATCTATCTTTATATTTTATATACTGTATACTTATATATTATTTGTTACTAATTTTGTTTTTAATAGTAGATTTTATTTATTATATTAAGCATATCTTTACTTTTTAAATACAATATAAAAATTTATTATATTTTTATACAGGATCATTTTTATTTTCTAGAGTAGGTTTTTGAAAAATGTGTTATTGAATTAAAAAATGTTTATTTAAAAAGTAAGACTTTTTACTTGTGGTTCTATTAATTTAAAACTTTTTGGTTTAAAATGTTTTTTCTTCTTTCTAACACAATACAGTTGCGCTTTTTACAAGTACCCGGCTAAAATGTGTTAACTAAAATATTCAACAGTTTCTGTATTAAATTATGTGTGCATTAATCCATTTTTAGATAGAATTCCTGCTGTTATATTATCAATCCTCATACTAATTACTATAGCTATGTAAATATGTAAATGTTCTATAGCTATGTAAATGTGTAAATGTTCTATAGCTATGTAAATATGTAAATGTTCTATAGCTATGTAAATATGTAAACGTTCTATATCTATGTAAATATGTAAATGTTCTATAGCTTTGTAAATATGTAAACGTTCTATAGCTATGTAAATATGTAAATGTTCTATAGCTATGTAAATATGTAAATGTTCTATAGCTATGTAATTATGTAAATGTTCTATAGCCATGTAAATATGTAAACGTTCTATAGCTATGTAAATATGTAAATGTTCTATAGCTATGTAAATATGTAAATGTTCTATAGCTATGTAAATATGTTCAAGTTGTTATATTGCTTTTATTATTACTTTTAATATTTTGATGTTGTTTTTATTTGTGTAATTAAATTATTTAAAAATTTAAAAGCAAGATTAACCTAAACTCATTATTATCAACCTCACATAAAGAACTTCACTTATATTTTTAATGCTCTAAGAGAGAATTTTAATGAATAATTTATTTACCTTTTACTATAAAATATTGAAATAAATAAGGTAAATAAAGTATAGAAATAGTTGGTGTCATATAGACTTACCAAGACCCATAAATGAGCCTAGATAAGTCTCTTTGATAATTTCATTTTTTTAGTGCTTGTCAACTATTTGTAACAGATAATATAGTTCCATGTCAACATGTTTTTTTAGATTTATAATGAATAATATAGTTCCAGTATTGACCAATTATGGGTTTGATTTTGACCATTAGTGACCAATCGAGGCTGAATTTAATAAAATTTGCAAAATTATTTTTTTTAATTGTAATTTTTTTAATTGTATTTTTTATTATTTGTATTAATTTGTATTAATTTTAGTTTTTGTATTAATTATTTTTTTTAATTGTAATTTTTTTTAAACAAATTTACTCCTAACAAGGCTGCAAGCAATCATTAATTAACTGCTACAAGCAATCACTAATTGAGTTCTGCAAGCAATCACTAAATGTTGCAAGTAAAGTTAAGTGCTGCAAGCAATCACTTCTTGTGCTGCAAGCAATCTCTAATTAGGTGTTTCAAGCAATCACTAATTAAGTGTTGCAAGCAATCACTAGTTAGATGCTGCAAGCAATCTGTTGTGAAAACAATGATGAGAGTTGTAAAGGAAGCAAATCGACAGACTTGAAAAACTGTAACTTATGTGTCAGGAAAACATAAAAACAGATAAGAGAATGCAAAATTGAGTTTTGGTTGATGAAACAAATGTTGACAGCTTCCTTGATTAGCAACCATGATAGTGTTAGTAGAAAAGAGAAAGAGATGTAATCATTCAACAATGGAACAGAAGCTTAGTATCTAGAGTAAGTCTAACAACATTTGCAATGGATTTGTAAACCTGGTCTAAATAAGACCTAGTTTTAAAAAATTTTAATAATTACAGGCGTTGGCAAAAGTAACAAGAAGGCTAATTGGGCGATAATCAGAGAGGTTTAAGTGATCTCCAGAGTTTTTAAAAATTGAAACCAAAGATGCAATTTTCTAGCAAGTCGGAAAAGATTCAGCACTTGAGTTTAGAGAGTAATAAAGAGTCTGGAGAACACTTGTAATACAGAAAGAGTCTGGAGAACACTTTTGTAATACAGAAAGAGTCTAGAGAACACTTTTGTAAGGCTGTACGGCTTGGGATTTTCTATGATCCAGTCAGTCTCTATTAGTAAATAATTTCAAATATGATGTGATTTATTGTATAACATTGTTAAATGTTCACATGTGTCTTTACTTTTAAATGTATAATATAGCTAAGAGAGTTAAACTATTCTTAGGTTTATGAAAATGCTGCTCTGAAAATTCAGGTAAGTTAAGTTTTTATTATTATTTTTTTTCAAGTTATTGATTTTTTTTGCTTTTATAATTCTTCAGTTGTTTTTGTTTATATTTATACATAAATATATGTTTATACTTAGATAAGTAGATTTTTTATAAACCATCAGCTAAAAAAGTATTTACTAAAGTTGTTTTAACAAATCTTTAGAGGATTGAGTTAATTTTTTTTTAATTTTATCTCGAAGGATTCGATTTTATCTATAAGAAAATTTTTAATAATGAAGCAGTTACTAGTAATACAAGTAATAATAAAAACTAACAAATAGCTACAGGTTATTTTTATATGATATAAATTTTTATGAAGAACTGGTATCGTAAGCATTATAACAAACGTCGTGGTGCTCAACACACTTATGCAGCCAAAGTTATACAAAAGACTTGGAGAAGTTATAAAGAAAGTTGTTTATGTAATCTTAAATACCAAGCTGAGCGTGAAAATAATGCAGCTGTTGTAATACAGGTTTTTACATTTGTTA
Source organism: Hydra vulgaris (assembly GCF_038396675.1). NCBI lineage: Eukaryota > Metazoa > Cnidaria > Hydrozoa > Anthoathecata > Hydridae > Hydra > Hydra vulgaris. The sequence continues at coordinate 23,994,166 of NC_088921.1, read as the reverse complement.
CATTGTTATTACTTAAGTAATAAACATTTTTTTTTAATTCATTTCTTCTTGAATATTTAACAGTTTAATTTTTTAACAGTATTTTTTTGACAGTTTAATTTCTTTTTACTTTGCTTTTGATTGTTTTTTACTTGACTAAATTTTTTTTTATGTTAATTTTTTTTTATTATTTAACACTTTCTTTTTTTAAGCAATTAATTTAACTATATTTGTTTAAATGTTTAATTCAACTATAATTTTACTTTTGTACCAATACATTTTGTTTAATTTTTTATTGTTCTATTTGGGAACCTGATTCTCATCTGTTTCTACAATTAAATATAATTTAATCAACAAATTTCTCACATCCCATCACATCTTAAGTCTAATAACTTACTGTTAGACAATCAAATGTTTTTTTAATTTTTAATCTTCTTGCTCTACTGCTGACTTTCTAACTGCTGTGACTGAAAGATTTTATCGTGCATTTGATGGAGGCAGAGAGGCTAGGGTTATTGCTCTTGACATAAAGCTTTTGACAAATTTTGGCATGCTGGTCTTCTCCATAACCTGGCTTAATATGGTGTATCTGGGAAAGTTTTTGAGGTTATCATATTGCTTTTAACCTAAATTGCACTCTTCTTCATTTCCAATAACTTCTATGGTACCTCAAGGTTCTATTCTTGGTCCTGTTTGTTTCTTATCTGCATTAATGATCTTCCTGACAACCTCACATCTAAAGTAGCTCTTTTTACTGATGATTTCACTTTATAAACCTGTTTTGACAAAAGGTCTTCTCTTTTCATTTGCTTAGAAAAGGGAGCTGATCTTAAATCTGATCTCACTTCTATAACAGATTGGGGCTCACTGCAGCTTGTAAATTTTAATACTAACAAAATTCAGTTGTATACTGCAAACAACTATTGCAGTACTGTTGATATTCTTATGTTAATGAATGGCAACCCTCTCACTGAGTTCTCTCCTTTATGTCTTTTTGGATTATTGTTGACTACTGATCTTACACAAAAACCATATATAATTGATTGCTAAATTATCATCTGATAAGGTTGCCACTTTTATAGTATTTGCTATTTTCTTACTCCTGATTCTATTCTCTATCTCTAAAATTATTTTATTTGTCCCTGTATGGAATACTGTTACCATATTTGGTCTGGTTCTATTGATGATGTTCTTTTTCTTCTAGTCAAGGTCAAAAAATGCATTGTAAACTTAGTTGGACCCGCTTTATCTTCTAAGCTTGAGCCTCTCTCCTTTCGTCATAAAGTTGTATCTCTTTTCTGCAAATACTATCATGATCATTGCTCAAAGGAGCCATCATCTCTGTTGCATCAACTAAAATTAATTCTTGTTTGATTTGTCATTCAGCAAAGTCTCATTCTTTTACTGTATCTGTCCCTGCATGCTCTAAAAAATTTATTTGTCTTGTTTTTTTCCCTGCACTTTAACCCTTTAGAACTCTCTCCCATCTTCATGTTTTCCTGATTTATACAACCTACAACTTTTTAAGTCTTCTGTCAATTGTTACCTTTCTCTATAGCTCTATTCTTTTTTATTCTAGTAACTCGCAATTTAATAGTGGTTGCTTGCAGTCTTGTTGGGAGTGAATCTTAATAAAAAAAAGTTAAGGTTGCAGAATATATTATTGATAATCTAAGACTACACTCAAATTTTATTTAGAGCAATGTACGCTGTTATTTGACTCGCCTTGATTATCTTTTTTTACGTGGTTGTATTATACTGTGTCAAAGTGTTGCTCGAAGATGGTTTGTTAAGCAGGATCTTATTAAAAAACGAATTGCAGCCTCCATTATTCAATCTTGTTTTAGAGGTTATTTACGTACATGTTATCTAAGGTGAGTTATATTTTATAATTCATATTTTCAAAGAATTTTATTATTTGATTTTGATGATATGTATTATGAATGTCACAAAACATTAAAGAGCTGGTATCTGAATGAAAAACATGTCATAAAACATAAAAAAAGGTGTTATATGAATGAAAAACATAAAATTTGCCATCTATTAAAAATCTATGAAAAAATTAAAAACAAAAACCAACTAATAAAAAAAAAGGTCTCTAAAAGCCAATATACTAAGTATATTGGTCTTAATTATGGGTTTGTTGATGCTTCCCAACTGCTTTTGAAGCCTTAAATTAAATTAATTAAGTAAATTTATAACACAATAATAATACAATAATAATCAACGATGTGAGTCTAGAGTCTGAAGTTCCTTTGCACTTACCTAATGTGATGAGATCTAAAAAATCATTGAAAGCTGAGTTTTTCCCTGAAAATTTTAAAGATTTTTGAAGAAAATATTTCCATGATGAAACAGGTTAATATAGACCTACCATCAGGGCTAATGACACAGGGGAGGGGGCTAAATTAATACAGATCTACCAAAAACAGTGATACCTTAAAATAACTTTATAATGTATAAAAGAATCAAGTAAAATATGGCCAAGAAAAGCTTTTACTTCAGCAAATATAGATGCTTATATTTGCTGAAGTAAACATTTGCGCGAGTAAAGCATTACAAATGCTTATATTCGCTGAAGGTGTTTTATATACAGCACAGTGTGTTAAATTGATTGCCAGGTTTTATGATATTCCACTATGTGTGTATGTTGTCCCACTATGTGTGTATGTTATTCCACTATGTGTGTATGTCATTCCACTATGTGTGTTTGTTATTCCACTATGTGTGTAGGTTATTTCATTATGAATTTTTTTGCTTCCTAAGATAATACCTACTAAATTTTTTCAAAACAAAATTCTTAAAATCAAGTCAAAAAAATTGCTTTTTATAGGCACCCTTACTTCTAAAAAGGTGTGTGTGTGTGTGTGTGCTGAAAAAAATCTTTTATATATATATATATATATATATATTTTTTTTTTTTTTTGAAATTTTATTACATATGTAAATACTATAACCTTAATTAACTTCTTTAAATATTGGTGAGAATCTATGATAAAACTATCTATGATAAAATGAATCTATGATAAAACTCCAACCCAAAGTTGAAACCTAAATTTATTTGTAGTTGGTTTTTTAGCTTGAAGTGTAAAATATTTTCTCTGCTTTCTCATAAACTAGGACTAGCACCAATTAGTTTTATATTTTTAACAACATGAATATAAATTACTGAAAAATGAATTAAATTAATTATTTTTCAGTAATTTAACATATTTTTAAACAATAAAACAAAAAATAATAGAAGATTAAACACGATATATTACTATATTATTTTTAAAATCATGTTACATATAAATAACATTTATACGTAGCATATGGCTTAAATATTTTTGATTCAAAGTTTTTTTTAATTTTTTATCATAATCAGGATGAGAAGAATCTCTTTTGTTACGTACATATGTCTTTTTAAATTTAGCCTAAATTGCATTGCCTGTTTGTTTGACACGCTTACCCAGACCAAAAGATTAATGGATACAAAGAAATAACATAATTCATTATTATGTAGATTTTCCAAGTTGAAGGCAACTTTTTGTCAAAGGTTTCTGCAAGAACTTGAGTGTAGCAAAATGAACTTTTGAATGTGTTAAAAACCTCAATAACATTTTTTTGTTAGTCATATTCAAACTAGAATGTACAACGAAAATATTTTAAGCACTGTAGTATTGGAATGAACTGAGGTGAGGCATCCTGTTTCAAAATCTATAGTTTCTCCAATAAATGCTTGGAGTTCACTATGCTCTCCTGAGACCGCTAGGGTAAATTTTGATTTACTCTAAATTTTTTTGTTTATTTACTATTATTGGGTTAAATAAAGTATTTTAAAATAATTTTTAAAATCTAAACCAAATTTTAAACAGAAATTTTAGATTTAATTAATTAAAATGTCTAAAATAAGTTGCTTCATTTTATGATTATTATCTATTCAAATTGGTACAAAATGTTGCAATACAGATAAAAATTATGATTATTACAGTTAAAAGCGTTCATATAAAACTTTTATTTTTTGTCAAAATGGCCGACGAAAAATGTCTTATTTGTGCATGTTGCTTTATTTCCGTTGGAAAAGGATCACATAAACTTATTAAAGTAACTCCCGCAGTACAACTTCATATTCAAAATTTATTTTGGAGAGAATATGATGTAGAAAAAGAGTGTTGTCCAAAAAACATTTGTAATTCTTGCAAAATAAATTCATATGCATTGAACTGGGGTGAAACATCAAAATTATATGATTGGATTGAGAAAATATCTCAAATTCACAGACAAAAACTCAAAAGATCATCTGATATTAGTGAAATATCTGAACAGATCACAACAAATAATCAAGATATTTTTGATAAAATTATTAAAAAGATATGTCATTCTTGCTTTTCTACAATAAGTATGATTTCCTTAAACAAATTTAAAATATTGTATAACTTATATAATATTTAATTTAATAAACTATTTCATTAATTATTGTTAAAAAAAAAATTTAAATTTAGCATAGAGTCTATGCTAGTTAATGCCTAGTCTATGATAGACCTATTAAATTTTAGTGTATTATTTTTATATGTTTTACAAATATAACAATATCAGAGTTTTTCCTTCTTTAAATTTCTATTTTGGCAAAGGAATTTCTCACTTTTTCTGTAAAAGTGAAGCTGTAAAAATCCTAATTATGTTGGCTGAAGGTCTTGGAAATGTATCCAGTGAGCAAGTTGCTTCTGGGATTCTCAAAATAAAAATGAAAAGAGACAATGTTAAATCTGGAGACAAGTTTCTTTTAAAAACCTTTGGAAACAACCTTGTTGTTGTTGGCACACCTGATAATAAATGTAACAGAGCATCCGTTAAAAGTTATCTCTACTACCTGAGTAAAAGAAAGACTAAACTTCTTTGTAAACATATGCGAGAAAACTTAGGGAAGAAAATGTTAGAACCTAATATATCAACTCAGATAGAGGAGCTGCACAACGTATTTTATTTATATCAGATTTTTATGATGTCAAAACTGAATCATTCATTTCAGGGGATGAAGAAATAAGTTGCAGTTTAGTTTTTGTAAAAAATACTTCTGATTTAATACTTTGTATACTTAATGAAAGAGGTTTGAATCCTTATTGCACTATTGCTGGGATTTTCATTGATGGTGGACAGGGTTTTCTTAAATGCGTTATAAATGTTTTTAATCCACTATGTAAACATACAACTTCAGAAAGTTTTGATGATTCCGGTGTAAAAGATCATTGGATTTGGCTTTAGTTGAAGATGTTTCAGAGCATAATGGAAATCTTAGCAAACTATTGAAACCACTAACTCTGACTGATGTAAAATATTCAATAGCATTTGATCTAAAATGTGGTAACTCTTTATTCAATTGATATCAACTACAACAAGCTTGTTGAAGATGCAAAAAAATCACATGGAATTTAAAAACTGTATTTCTCCTAAAGTTGTGTATCTTGATGAACCTCTAGAAACTTTAGTAGAACATCTCATTCCTCCACCAAAGTCACACATTCTTATTGGTATTACTTCTATGTTTGTAAATATATTAATTACACTGTGGCCTGATTTTGATTCGTGGCTAAAGTTGAATTATATAATCTTTAGAAGTTACCATGGAACTGGTTTGGATGGTAACAATTCACAGAGACTTTTAGATAAATTAGATAATTTAGAAGTTAACCTTCTAAGTGCAGCCTCTATATTACCAAATATGATATTTCTCCAACCTGTAGTTAGCTGTGTAAGAAAGTTTTCAATTATTAAAACAAATGGTTTTAGCATGTTTATTAGAGGATCAATTGCTGAATCAGTTTTAGATTTTAATAAAGCTTTCGAAAATCTGCAGCTTCATCTTCTAGAAAAGTTTAACTACCAATTAAATATTAGCTGGAAAGTTCATATTTTAGTATGTCATCTTGTTCCTTTACTTCAGCATTGTCAGTTTGGGCTTGGTGTATATGCCGAGCAGGCAGGAGAAAGTGCTCACCACTATCAAGTATGGAAGCGATACAAGCGTTGTTTGGAACACAATGATTATGCAAAACAGCTTAAGAAAAGAGTGATTGAGTTAAGTATAAACTGTTTCAAGTAGTCCTTTTCTCTCCTTTTTTAAAGTTTTTAATTATTGTGAACTTTGAAATGATTGAATTATTTTATAAGGAATTTAAATATTTCATATTAAACTGTTACATTTATTGACTTGGCGTAATATTGTTAACTCTGGAATTTATCTCAATTTTATTATAAAAGATTTAATTTTTCATGTCCTATTCTTTTAACAAAAATTATTTAAGAGGTGTTATACCATATTAATTTTGAAAAAAATTTCCGCCCTCTTTGAAAACCCCCTCCCTCTTTGTATGTTATTTTAAGTAAAAACTTTTTTTAAAAAAAAATATGTTTAAAAATTAGTTTAGATTTTAAACATTATTTTAAAACACTTACCTTAACCCAATACTAATAGTGAAACAAAAAAAAATTAGAGTAAACCAAAATTTACCCTGGCTATCTCAGGAGAGCACAATTTGCTTTATCCCAATCAGATCTTAGTTATTTATCTTTTTAATTAATTCCACAGTTATTTATCACTAATTCACAACAAATGCACAGATTATAATTCAACTATTTTCAAATGATGAGAAATCTATATATCCGTATATTCATATAGAATTTCTGGAATATAACGTCCAAAATTTTGCCAATTTTATAAAAGTAAATCTCTCCAAATTTCTAAAAGTAAATACATGTACACCACCCATTAAAAAAGTTCTGGTGGAGGATGTTGAGTTTTAATGTTTGCATTAGCAGATAGTATTAGTTGCATGTTGTAAAACTGTTGCAGAATTCCATACTAAAAAACAAATAAGTTAGAATAATATATTCTTATAATATAATATTTTATAATATAATATAGTATATATAATATATTAATTGGTTTAATCTTGGATTTATTATAAGAATATATACACTTATAATAAATCCAAGATTAAACCAATTAAACCTTGGTAATAGTTTTTTTTACATTGTTGAAAATGAACAAAGATTGAACTATTTGAACACAATTTTTGAAAGCTTGTGTCCCTCTTTCATAAACACGGAAGACACTAACACATACCTTCAAAATCCCTCATCTAGAATCCATTAGCGCTTACACTAAAGTCTTTTTAAGATAATTTTTAACTTTTATAGTTATCAACTGAACAAAAAAGGTGTGCCTTTCACTATGATAATCTCGCTCAACCAAACAAAAATAATTTTGTTCCATTATTATTCAGATTAATTGCAACTTGCAATTGCATAATACCTTTAAGGGATACTGATGCTATGGTTCTGCAAAAAAATTTGATATCTTTTACACCAACTTGAATATATATATATCTAATAATATAAGGCTAATAAATTTAGTTTATTTAGTTAACATTCTAAAATTTGTAAAAACATGATAAAGTAACAATTAAATGCAAGTTAAAATAAAACATTAAATACCTTGCTAAAAATACCTTGTTAAAAATACCTTGTTAAAAACTAAAATTTGAAAAGGTCTTCTTAAAACTTAATTATGCATAATTTAAAAACTTTTTAACAGACTTTGTTTAGATCATTTAAATTAATTCTTAGACTTAACATCTGGTTAGTTCCAGGTCTATGTTTGAGAAGCTTGTTCCTAGGGGTGTACTGGAATGGAAATTTTAAATTCTGGCCAGAACTGGGTTTGCCAGAGTTGTCAATAAAATTCCGATTGGATTTCCGGCCGGAACAACAATTATATTTACGTTATTTTTTACCTTCAAGATTAAAGTAAAAGCCTGCACCTCAGAATCATTGCTATAAAATATATATTTATAACCTATAATATATTTACAACCCAATTCATTAATTTGATTCTTATTTTTTTTAATTATAATTTGTTGTTTTTATAATTTAATGTATCGAAAGTTTTAACCTGCATAATATTTGTTTATTAAAATTATTTCTTTATTTTCTATTTTACTATTTAGGTTAAAATTGAAATATTTTCTGTAATTGGCATCCTATATTTTTTAACTATTTAAAATTTAAGTAACATTTAAAATGAGACTATTCTCAGAGGCAGGTAACATTTTTGACAAAAAAAAGTTGCTCTCTAGTTTTGGGCAACAAAATAGCTTTTTGTTGCCTAAAACTGGACAGCAACTCTTTTTCAACCACTATGTTCCTATTATTCCAGAAATCCTTACTTAATTGATTATTACAAATAAAATTACATTGTGTTTGTTTAGAAATTTGTTTTTTCTTATCTAGGTTTACCTATAGTTCTTCATTGCTCTTTAGGATAATGATTTTGTGATTAAATTTACAGTCTGCATCACATGTCTTAGAAAAGGTAAAAAATAAATTCCAGCATTCCGGTCTGAAATATTGCCTTTCCGGCTGGGACCGGAATGAACTAAAAGTTACAAATTTTAGGGGTCAGGGTGTCTATATTTGCTCTATGATATTGGCTAATGATTATCTTGAATTAAGTTTTTATCAATCTAAAAACCCAAATGTCAAAACAAAAAAAACAAAAAGAAAAAACAATCTGTTGATCCTTGTTATTTTTTATGTATATGTTTATATATATATATATATATATATATATATATATATATATATATATATATATATATATATATATATATTTATATGATTTGATTATGTTATATTAATAAGAAAACATCAAACAATACGAATTCTGTTTTTTTTGAAGAGGTCAAAATTAAATTTATTTTATTGTATTTTATTAATACATATAGATATATGAATGTGTGTGTTTATATATGTATATATATATATGTGTGTGTGTGTGTGTGTGTGTGTGTGTGTGTGTGTGTGTGTGTGTGTGTGTGTGTGTGTGTGTGTGTGTGTGTGTGTGTGTGTGTGTGTGTGTATTAATAACAAAACATCAAACAATACAGATTCTCTTAATACAAATAATAGTTTATTTTGAGAAATTTTCACTGGGTTATATGCTATATATGCTGGTGTCCATAACCCAGTGAAAATTTCTCAAAATAAATTATTATTTGTATCAAGAGAATTGGTATTGTTTGATGTTTTCTTATTAATATATATATATATATATATATATATATATATATATATATATATATATATATATATATATATATATATATATAAACACACACATTCATATATCTATATGTATTAATAAACTACAATAAAACAAATAGAATTTTGACCTCTTCAAAAAAAAACAAGAAAGCAAACATTGCAAAAAATAGCCTATTTATTCCCAATGGATACAAAATACTTTTTTACATTATTTGTTTAATAGCTGTAAACACAGTTGAATATTTTACTTTGGCAACTAGGTTATGGCATTCTTATATTGTTATAAAATTGGTTTTAATAACAATATAAGTTATAATTTTGTTGGTAGTTTGATATTTTGTAAAAAAAATGTTCAATAAAGTATTTTTATAGGGTTATTTATGTCTACTAGAGAATAGACTTTAATTAAGGTTTTTTTTATGGAGTCATTTAATTCGATTTGAGAATTACTTAGAATTAATTAGACTTAAATTACTCCAATAGACTTGAGATTTATTTTTTATTTGTTGTCTGTAGTTAAAGGAATTTAATTACTTTCATTTTATTATTTTCCAGTAAAAACAAAAATATTATAATAGCGTATACTCTACTATAAGCTAAAAATAATACCATTATCAATAATTAATAAATCTTACTGTGTTTTTAGGTATCAGTTTTTGCAACAAAGAGCCTCATCAATTGTTATTCAAAGAGCATTTCGCATTCATATAAGTAGAAAGTTATCCAAGTATTTTGAGTTATGTAACAGAGCTGCTTCTATTATTCAATCCCACTATAAAGGATTTGTTTGCAAAAAGCAATATAAATGTCTTAAATCATCAACTATTATTGTCCAGCAACTGGCTAGAGGTTTAATTCAAAGAAAGAAGTTTTTAAGACAAAAGCAGGCTGTTAGAATAATTGAGAGTTTTTATATTTCCTGCATTAAAAGAAGATTTGCTCGAAGAGAATATTTTACTATCCGAAAATCTATTTTGATAATTCAACAGCACTGGAGGCAAACTTTGCATTCCCGAGTTTTACGATATAAATACTTGCAAATGAAATCTGCTTCTATTCTCATTCAATCATGGATAAAGATGACACTTGCTCGTAGAAAGTTCTTAAATATTAAACAATCAGTTGTCATTATTGAAAATGCCTGGTTATCTTTTCAGCAAGGAAGATACGAACGGAGAAAATTTTTATCCTTAAAACATAGTGTTTATATAATTGAATGCAAATATAAAGCTATTCTTTTGATGAGGCATGAAAAAGCAAAGTTAAAAAACATTATCCATTCAGTTGTTTTAATACAATCATGTTTCAGGTGTTGGTCAATTCAAAAAAGTTTTATAAATAGAAAAAATGCTTGTATTCTATTGCAAGAAGTATGGCGTGCGTATTGTGCCAAAAAGCTTGCACATAGAGAGTATTGTAGAAAAAAACATTCTGTTATACTATTGCAAAAGCAAGTCAGGATGTTTTTAGCAATGAAGGAGTTTTCCCTGAAAAAAAAAGCTGTTCTAACAATACAAAGCTTGTTTAGAATGTTTTTGTGTCGTAAAAAGTATTTATTGTGCCTCAGTGCTGTTGTTTGTATACAGAGAAATACTAGACATTATCTTGTCTATTTGAGATATAAAAGAAGAAAAGCAGCCATTAAAATTCAAGCAACACTGAAAATGTTTATTTGTTTAAAGAAATTTACTAAAAAGAAACATGCAATTCAAGTTATGCAACGCTTTATCAGAGTTTTTATGTGTCGACGTGCATATCAGCATAAAATTGCTTCTATAATTAAAATTCAGTCATTTATAAGAATGTGTATATCAAAGATGTTGTTTAAAAAACAAAAGAATGCTATCATTAAAATTCAAGCTTTAGCAAGAAGATATATATGTCAACAACTGTTTTTTGAACATCGTAATGCTGCTATTACCATCCAGTCATTCTTCCGAATGTTACTTATAAAAAAAATCTTTCTGTTAAAGATTAAATCTGCGATACAAATTCAGTCTTGTTATAGATTATACAATGCTCGTAAAAATTATAATATATTAAAGAATTCAGTTCTAAAAATTCAGTCATTCTTTCGGATGTTTATTTGCAAGACTAGATTTAATGTTCAAAAAAAACATTGTATAGTTTTACAGTCTTATTTTCGAATGTTTTTGCAAAGAAAGAGATATTTACTGTTGCAATGTACAGTTGTTGAAGTTCAATCAAAATGCAGAATGAAAAGACAGAGAGATTCATATCTGAAATTAAGACAAAGTTCAATAATGATTCAATCTTTTTTTAGAGGTTACAGAGAAAGACATTATTATGCTTTATCAAAAAAGAATATTATTAAAACCCAGTCATATATAAAAATGTTTGTTGCAAGACAAAAGTATATTAGACAGCGAGTAGCTATTATTTTAATTCAGTCTGGTTACAGAATGTCTGTTGTGAGGAAAGATTTCATAAGAAAAAAGCTATCATCTGTCAAAATTCAGACTGTTTATAGAAAGCACATAATTTATAAGAAGCAAAAAAAGGCAGCTATATTAATACAAAAAATATTTAGAGGAACAATGCATAGAAAGAAATTTCTTCAACAAAAGCAAGCAGCTGTAGTATTGCAAACATGCTTTAGAGGATTGGTTCAAAAAAAGAAATTTCTTCAACAAAAGCAAGCAGCTGTAGTATTGCAAGCATACTTTAGAGGGTTGATTCAAAAAAAGAAATTTCTTCAGCAAAAGCAAGCAGCTGTAGTAATACAAAAAATATTTAGAGGAACAATGCATAGAAAGAAATTTCTTCAACAAAAGCAATCAGCTGTAGTATTGCAAACATGCTTTAGAGGATTGGTTCAAAAAAAGAAATTTCTTCAACAAAAGCAAGCAGCTGTAGTATTGCAAGCATACTTTAGAGGGTTGATTCAAAAAAAGAAATTTCTTCAGCAAAAGCAAGCAGCTGTAGTAATACAAAAAATATTTAGAGGAACAATGCATAGAAAGAAATTTCTTCAACAAAAGCAATCAGCTGTAGTATTGCAAACATGCTTTAAAGGGTTGATTCAAAAAAAGAAATTTCTTCAGCAAAAGCAAGCAGCTGTAGTATTGCAAACATGCTTTAGAGGATTGATTCAAAAAAAGAAATTTCTTAGACAAAAGCAAGCAGCTGTGGTATTGCAAACATGCTTTAGAGGGTTGATTCAAAAAAAGAAATTTCTTCAACAAAAGCAAGCAGCTGTAGTATTGCAAGCATACTTTAGAGGATTGATTCAAAAAAAGAAATTTCTTAGACAAAAGCAAGCAGCTGTAGTATTGCAAGCATACTTTAGAGGATTGATTCAAAAAAAGAAATTTCTTAGACAAAAGCAAGCAGCTGTAGTATTGCAAACATGCTTTAGAGGGTTGATTCAAAAAAAGAAATTTCTTAGACAAAAGCAAGCAACTGTAGTATTGCAAGCATACTTTAGAGGATTGATTCAAAAAAATAAATTTCTTCAACAAAAGCAAGCAGCTGTAGTATTGCAAGCATACTTTAGAGGATTGATTCAAAAAAAGAAATTTCTTAGACAAAAGCAAGCAGCTGTAGTATTGCAAACATGCTTTAGAGGGTTGATTCAAAAAAAGAAATTTCTTCAACAAAAGCAAGCAGCTGTAGTATTGCAAGCATACTTTAGAGGATTGATTCAAAAAAAGAAATTTCTTCAACAAAAGCAAGCAGCTGTAGTATTGCAAGCATACTTTAGAGGATTGATTCAAAAAAAGAAATTTCTTAGACAAAAGCAAGCAGCTGTAGTATTGCAAGCATACTTTAGAGGGTTGATTCAAAAAAAGAAATTTCTTAGACAAAAGCAAGCAGCTGTAGTATTGCAAACATGCTTTAAAGGGTTGATTCAAAAAAAGAAATTTCTTAGACAAAAGCAAGCAGCTGTGGTATTGCAAACATGCTTTAGAGGGTTGATTCAAAAAAAGAAATTTCTTCAACAAAAGCAAGCAGCTGTAGTATTGCAAGCATACTTTAGAGGATTGATTCAAAAAAAGAAATTTCTTAGACAAAAGCAAGCAGCTGTAGTATTGCAAACATGCTTTAGAGGGTTGATTCAAAAAAAGAAATTTCTTAGACAAAAGCAAGCAGCTGTAGTATTGCAAGCATACTTTAGAGGGTTGATTCAAAAAAAGAAATTTCTTCAGCAAAGAATTGCTGCTATTCAATTGCAATCTTTTGTGCGAATGTTTTTACAAAAAAAGCTTTTTAATCAACAAGTTACAGCTATAAACAAAATCAAAGCTTGGTTACGAGGTTATTGCCTTAGACAGCATTTTAAAAGACTTACAAATGCATGTACTCTATTACAGTCTACATACCGAATGCATTTAAAAAGAAAGCATTTTAAATTGCTAAAAAAGTCTGCAATTATTATTCAATCTACATTCAGAAGCCACTACTGTTATTCAAAGTATGTATGTTTTAAATCTGCGGTTGTTAAAATTCAAACAAATTACAGAATGCATTGCTGCATTGTGAAATATAAAAGTTTAAGAGTTGCAGTAATAAAAATTCAAGCATTTGCAAGAATGCTTATATTTAGAAGTAACTATAAAAAATTGCAAAAAGCAGTGAAGAAATTGCAATCTTGGTGGAGAATGTGCTGTTTGCAGATTGTTTTAAAAAGACAAACATCTTCTGCCATCAAAATACAATCTATTTACCGAATGTTTGTTATAAAGAAAACTTATATAAATAAAAGAAATGCAGCAATTAAAATACAGGCTTTTGTACGAATGTTTACCACTCAAAGTAAATATAAAAAATTGCAACTTCAGTTAAAATCAGCCAAAATGATTCAATTTTATTACCGAAGTTGGAAAGTTAGAATTGTTAAGAGAGAATTAATTTTAGAAAACTGTGTTACTATACAAAGATGGTGGCGCAAAAAGAGAGAAAATTTACATCAACATTATGCTGCAGTCATAATGCAATCTTGTTTTCGAATGTATTTATTAAGACAAGAATATTTAAGAAAGCTAAGGGCAGTTTCAGTCATCAAAGGTTGGTATCATATGCATCGACAACGTTCCATATATTTAAAATTAATTGAATCAGCTATAAAGTTACAAAGCTGGTATCGTTCAGTTTTAGCACGCAATCGTTTTTTAAAGATGAAGCATGCAGCGATCACTATTCAGCTATATTACAGAGCTTTTGCTGTTGGATATCCAATATATTTATATTATCATCTTTGCCGTGGTGCAATCATAACTATTCAAGCTGTTTATAGGGGACATATTGCAAGAAAACAATTTCAAAGAAAAAAGAAAAGCATTGTTATTTTGCAATCTTTCTTCTTAATGGTAGCTCAACGTAGAAAATATTTAAATTTTCTATCTACTGTTAAATTTTGTCAAAATAAAATAAGATCAGTTTTGATAAGAAAACGTTACTTAAAAATCAAATCATCTATTTTAACTATTCAATCTTTTGTTCGTCAGCATATTGCGCATCGCAAGTTTTATGCTGCACTAAAAATTCAATGTGCTTTTAAATCATTTCTTGCTGTTCAGCATCTAAAAAAACTAAAGCATTTAAACAAGAAAAATAAAGCAGTTATTTATCTTCAAAGAACATACAGGAAAAATGCACTATGCAGAATCGAAAGAAAAAATTATCTTAGAATTCGAAATTCTACTATAGTTCTACAAAGTCACATTCGAAAGTGGTTAGCTTTTAAACATTATTCAAAGCTGCATAAATCTGTATGTTTAATTCAGAAAGTTTGGAAAAGTTATAACCATACTAAAAAATTTTCTATTTGTTGTGAGGAAGTTTTAAATATTGTTCAAATTTGCTATAACTATTGTCAAGTTCGCACAAATGCTTCATTAAAAATAACTTCTTTCATGAAAATGATAGTCATGCAAAAAAAGTATTGCAAAATAAAGAATTCTGTACTTTGTATTCAGAAAACATGGCGAAAGTTTGCTATAAAAAAGAAAACTAATGCAGTTAGAAGGATTGAGGCATGGTATATCCGTTCAAAAACAATTAAAAAAATAAAAGAATACCAAAAAGTAGACAACGCAGCACTAGTAATACAAAAATCATATAGAAACTATTGTGTTTCTAAAAATGAAAAACAAAAATATTTAAGACTAAAATCATCTGTAATACTTTTGCAATGTGTGTTTCGCAAGAAATTAGCTTCCAAAAAGTTACTCATTATGAAGCAAGCTGCAAATAAAATTGAAAACTGGTATTCATTATGCAAACAGGTAGTTTTTAGTTATTTTGTTATGTATTTAAATTGTTTTATTATAATAGCTAAAGAAAATTTGAGGTTTTTATGGAAGATATAAATTTGTTTTAGAAACATCAAAAAAAACGACAATTGATCTTACTAAATTTTATACAAGCTTCTTTATTGTGTCTTTCATTGCTCAAAATTCAAAGGTGGATGCGAAAAAAATTAAACAATAAATTTGAAAAAGAACATTCTAAAAAAGAGTTATCTGCTCTTATTATACAGGTTTGTCTCTTAGTGTGATGCATTCTTATGTTCTAATTGAGGTGCATTCTCATGTTCTAATTAAGATGCATTCTTATGTTTTAATTAAGGGACATTCTTATGTTCTAACTAAGGTGCATTCTGATGTTCTAATTAAGAAGCATTCTCATTTCTAAGTTTTTTATTCTAACCATTTTTAATCCTTTCGAACTTTACAGTCACGTTGGCGTGGTTATCGAATTCGTTCTCGCATTAACGATAGTAGATTAAAAGAAGTTGCTGTACGAATCAATATAGCTACAAACAATTCAACTGAAGCTATGAAATTGTGTAATCGAACTAAATCTGCACTTGACTACATTCTTCATGTGAAAAATTTATCAACAGTTCATGAAGCACTTAAAAATTTAGGTATTTAAAACCAAATAGATTTTTCCCATCTTCTCATTTATTAAGTTTATATAATATATATTTTTATATAATTTTTTTTGTTTTATTTTTTGTAGTTAGATTTATAAAAACTTTTTAGTTAGATTTATAAATGTTTATTTCTTACCAGTATTTATAAGTGCTTCATTTATATATAATGCATAATAGATTTCTTATCGGTATACAGTGCTGCTAGTAATTTAGATTCACAAAACTATAAATTAACTTAAACACTGAGTGACAGAATGAAATCATTTAACTTAATTTTTATCTTTATAATCTGCATTTAATTTTATACTTAGTTTGCGTGAATATATAACAACCTTGTAATATTACATTAATGTTGTTTCATGAATTATAACATTATAATTTATGACAGTTGAATGTTAAAATGTTCTTGCTTTTTTTCCTGACAAAAATGATTTTTAGTTACAAGCAGAAAATTTGTTCTGCTTGTAACCCAAAATCAATAGCTTCAAATAGCCTCACCTATTTATTTTAATATCATGACAAGTACCTCACTTGTTGGTTCTGCCCAAGAAGATATATCGATATATGTGTGTGTACAAGGTGACAAATAAATTTTCATAACAAATATTTTATTGTATAGATTTATTAAAAACAGTTTTATTCACATATTTTTTAGTAAGTTTTAAGTTAGAGAGCAACATTAAAATCAAATATGCTCAAAGCTTCTACCATTCTTCTATATTTTTTATGAGGTTTTGAGCCTGACAAAAAACAGTTTGCATAGCCTCAACACTCTAGTGAAGCACAGGCCTTGGTATTTAAAATTACTCTGATACTGTAGTTTAGTGTTTTAAGGTCAGAACTGTTTGGAGCTTGTTTATTAGTGTTAATGAAATTGGGAAATTCGTCACGGCAGAAGTCCTGTGTCAGTTTGGCTGTATGTTAACAATCTATTCTATTTGGATCTAATGACAACAACAAAAAATGAAAAATAGGCTGCTGTTAATAAGGTTTTACATGAAATGGCTTCTTAAAAAAAATCTTAATCAAGTTGCTTTGTCTATTTGTTGAAAAGTTTAACAAAAATGACAAAAAAAACAAAAGACTAAAATGTAAACCATAATATAAATTAATGAAAATTATTATATAATAGAAAACTACAAAATACTCAACTTCACTACCAATGTAATAAATGCTGTTAGAAATAAAATTATTATAAATACAACAAGTTGCTAAAATTGGTACTTGTTGGATAAGTAAACCCATGCCAATAAGATATAGAAGTATATATAAAGTTATAAAAACAGCAAAACCATACAAAGTTTAATGCTGTCATAAAAACCTAGATAGAATGTTGCTAACCAATCAAAAAAACAGGTTCTAAATAAAGTATAGCAGCAACAACGAAAACAGTAAATGAAACCACTACAATATCAAAAGTCAAAAACTACAATGGGTGGGAAAATAAAATTATATAAATGTATAAAAAACGACAACCTAAATTCTAACATTTTTACATATGAAGGGCTCAGTGGAAAAAGTACTTAAGTTACATTTTTTCAAAAATAAGTTAAGACCGGTATATTATTTGATTACCTCCCCTAAACCATCCCTGTGAATTTGGGCCATGGAAAAAGTACCGAAGTAGCTTAAATCGAATACTATACATCAGCTGTTTTGGTAAAATTTTGAAGAAAAAGTTCTTAAGTGCTGATCTTTAGGGAAAAAAGTTCTTAACTGTTACCAACCAATCACAAAATTACTGCCAGCCAATAAGAATGCACCAAAGAATCACACCCTTCCTGTTACTTTCAACAACAATGGCTGACACCGTAGTTGAGAAAAGTGAAAACAAAACTGGGAAAAAAAGAAAATTTACACCAAATAAATGGTCAAAGACTGCATTAAAGCGTGCCAAAGCTTCAGGTATGTTGTTTATTGAGTAATCAAAATAATGAAATTAAAGATAGCTATGTATACTAACTTATATTTTAAAAAAAAATCACTTTACTTTAAATCATGCCATGAGGTATGATGCTATAATTTCGGCTTCCATGCTGTACAGACTGTACACAGTACTGTTATCACTGCAGAATTTCGGCGATTTGAGGACTTTATTATTAATATTATGTAAAATCTAGATCTAGTCTGTTTTAAATTATACGTATATTAGCCTTAGTTATTTATTTCTATTGAATTAAACAGTTCTCAGTTCTATTTTTAAATAGTAGGCCCTATCTTAATTTGATTTTTTTTTAATTTATAGTTTATAGATCTAGTTACTAGATTTAGTATTAGCCTATCTATACTATTAGTATTACGCCCTCTTCACCTCACTCATTTTATGTTGTAGCCTAATGTAAAATGTAAACTTTATATTTGCAGGCGATGCGCACAAAAACCACGTGGGAAAGGATGTTGATGAAAGGAGCCAGCACTATTTGGACTGCAGGTGCAAATACCTAGAGAAGTTTAACGATGGAGAAAAGAGTAATATTTTAAAAGAATTTAATGAGCTTGCCGAACATGAGAAACAAAACATTTATTTAAGGGGTTGCATTTCTGTAAAAGAAGAAAACACTATTAGGCGAAAACAGAGTCAGGCAGTCATCAAAACATTCCGTAGCAGCTACAGCTACACAATAAAAAAACTGGCTCTCCTATACCTGTGTGCAAAAATGCTTTTTGTGCTCTGCACAGTATTAAGAAATCACGCCTGAAAAAAAAAGTCCTTGACTTTGAAGAACCCCTACAAGACTTAAGAGAAAAGCATGGCCATCACAAAAAACTTAATGATGAGATTCGCCAAGCAATCCGTCAACATATTTCTTCATTTCCTGCAAGAGAAAGCCACTATTCTCGAGCAGACAATAGAAAAAGGATCTACCTAACCTCTGACCTTAACATTTCTGAGATGTTTAGGTTGTTTTTGGAACAACACCCAGACATGAAAACTATCGCCAAAGAATGGATCTACAGAGATATTTTCAACTATGAATTTAATATTAGTTTTGGGTTTCCACGCACAGATGTGTGTGACACATGTGAAAAGTTTAATGCTGATATTAAATCTGCCATTGTCAACATAAATAATAATTTGGTGTTAAAACTGAGAACTGAACATGGAGTTCACAAAAGAAAAGGGGATGCCTTCTACGAGCAGATAAGAGAGGACTAGCATCTTGCTCTTTCTACTGATGAAACTCAAGTCATAGCTATGGATTTTCAAAAGAACCTGCTTCTACCTGTTACTGGGATTGGTCAGGAATACTACAAAAGACAGCTGGCTGTGTATAACCTTGGCATTCATGTTTGCTCTGGAAATGCTTCGATGTACATTTATGCCAAAAACTTTGCTCACAAAGGACCCAATGAGGTTCTTTCATGTCTGGAACACTATATAGATGAATTGCCAGAGTCGATAAGGAAGCTGGTCATTTTCACAGATAATTGTTTTTCACAAAACAAGAACCGATACATTGTTGATTTTTTGCAAAATTTATATAATACTAAACTCAGTGAAGTTGTTGTTAAGTACACTATTCCTGGTCACAGCAGAATGCCATGTGACAGACTTTGGCAGGATTGAAAAAAAAAATTAAAAACAGATAAGTTTCATAAGCCTTCTGGCCTGGTAAATCTTATTGCCAAATCAAGCATTAATAGTTCATGGAAAATTGTCGAACATCCATTTACTGACAATTTGGAAAGGGACAGTAGACCTGTTGTAAGGGTTAAAGAGTTTAAATCTAGCCTGGATAAAGTAATTAAAGCGCCAGAGGGTATTGCCAGTCTCAGAGGGATTTTATTTGAAAGGCTGAAGAACCCTGTAGGCAGACGCTCAATGACTGGCCCCCTCACTTCCACTTTAAATTTATTAAAAAGGGGAAAATCACTGAGCACCTTAAAATCGGCAATTAAAGATTGCCCTTTGGCATTCAACGGTTTTCTTCCAATAAAAAAAGCAAAATTTAATGATATTATGTCACTTTTGTCGCATGTCCATCTTCCAGAGAGTGTAACTTTTTACACTTCCCTCCAACCTATAGAAATGTCTCCAGAAGAGGATGAGCAAGCTGATGATTTTGAATAGGCCATTAATGTAATTTAAATTTGTATAGATAATTATTATGGTAAATAGTGTTACCATCAAGATTGTAAATAATTATCACATCACATTTGTTTTACTATTTTTGTTGACCACTAGTGTAAATTCACTTTGTGTTTATACTTTTTTGTTTAAAATTTGAATGGAAATAAACATTTTGACATAATCATAAACAGAATCTTGTCAAAAAAGTGTGTTTATTGTTAAAGAATATTACTATTTGCCATTAGATGTTTACCTTAAAGGCAGTCTTTTAATAAAATGATTTTCCAGTAGGTATTATTCAAATAGCAACTATAACAAGTATCAGTAGATTGTTCCATCTTATGTAACCTACACTAATAGGCAGATGATCACTGATGAACTTAACACTGGCAACAGAAATATTATCTACCTATTAATTAAACATCATACTAACAGCTGCTTGAATTATAAATCAACATACATACTTACATACGTACATATACATACATATATACATACATATACACACACATACCAATGGTTGTCGAAGTAAGTGTTGAATGTTTCAGTACCATAGTTTTACTACTGAAATATAAAAGGAACATACATACATACATATACATAAAAATATAAAATGAACATGCTTAAAAATATAAAAGGAACATGCTTAAAAGTTAATATAACAACTTGTTTCTATAAACCAACTTTGGGGCACAATATCTCAAAACACCCCCATTAAATTTTTTTTTTTTTTAAATATTTTCAGCTGCTTATAATCTTACTTGGCACAAAAAATCTAACTGGAAAAACAACTGAAACATAGGGATGGTAATCTTGAAAAAGTAACACATCTTTAATTTCAAAAATGTGTTACTTTTTCAAGATTACCATCGCATGGTGACTTTCCGTGGGATGTGGCAAAAAAGTTCCATTCAATTTTAGGGGCAAATTTGCTCTCTAGTTAGATAGATTGCAAAAGCTTTTACAATTTTTGTACTGTCCTGTGCAACCATCAGTGAATAAATGTAATTTGGACAGATTGGAAAATTTTATTTTTAATATTGGTATGATTAGTTGGAATATTTTGTACACATAAGTTACATCATTTGTAATGTCGCCTGATATCAAACAGTAAGAAATATGTTTCAGTACACCTTTATCATTTTTATAGTATATCACTAATGGATGTAACATCGAACTATCAAACTTAACAATATTATGTGAAAGACATACTACAAAATATTTGAAAATGTATCCTATATGGCAGAAAGCATGTTGTGATCCATTCAATAAAGAAACAAAAAAAAATCGCAAGAAAGTAGATGTAGAATTTAAATATTTTACTATATATACTTTTTTAATTTGTGTTTTTCAAAACATAAACAAAGTTTTAAACAATTGTGCAGATAAGCTTTATATAATTCAATTACTTTAGAAAATCTCAAAGTAGTTACGATAAATTACTTTTAGAAAATCTTAGAGTAGTTATGATAAATCACAAGTCATGATGAGAAGTAGTTTAAATATTGCTCCTCGGAAGAAACTTTGCAAAGCAAAAGATTGCCAGAAAAGCAGATCTTAAAGAAGAGAAACAAAGTCAGGGTGAACAAGATGAGGATTTTCTAATATCATCATTCAAATCAAAAAGACAGGAGATCAATGAAGAACTCAAAAATTTTAATATATCTTCTCTAAAATCTCATTTAAAGTCATCAAAACATATACTCTCAGAAGGAAAACGAAAAGTTGCGCGCATCAACGAAATGATAAGTAACATTAATAGAAGAACTGAAAGTCAATTCAATGTTTCCTCAAAACTGTGTTATGAAACATAACATAAACTGTGTTATGAAACATAACATGAAAAAGAAGGCTGAAAACTTTGATGAAATTATGAGCTTGATAAAAAAAGTTTTATGTTCTGACAAAAGGACTATTGTTCAACTTCTAACACTGGCGCCCCCAAGTTGGTCAATATTAGAAGTATAAAATAACTTTGCCGCAACAAAAACTATTGAGTTTAACAGCAGATGTTCCAATGTTTGTTGAACTATTAGTATCTTGCTTTGAAAAGCTACAAGTTCATTTTTTTGTTGCTCACTCAATCATAGTACTTTAACCAACTAAAACAAAATATGGATCAATCAAACATTATCATTATTGGCAACTTTGCTGAAAATTATGCTTTTGTATTCCAAGATGAAATACAAAGCTATTATTGGAACACCCAACAATGTTTTTTACATGATATAGTTATTTTTTCTTCATTGCCTAAAGTTTCAAATCTTGTTGGCCTTAGCATACATCTGATATCATCAAGCCAATAGAACACATCTTATAATAAATTACTTAGTATGAATGTATTTCCTAAAAAAAAAGAGAATTCTTCTTTCCTACTTAATTTTCAGTTAAAAAAAAACAAACTTTTAATATAGAAATAATTCAAACCTTTTAAGAATCCTTCTGTTGTATGTTTTACTCTGATAGATATTGTTAATTTTATTTATAGATATATTTATATATATATATATACACTCCACATATATATATATATATATATATATATATATATATATATATATATATATATATATATATATATATATATATATATATATATATATATATATATATATATATATATATATATATATATATATATATATATATATCAAATTGATAATTTGTTAAAATTTAAATAAAATTTTACCAATAAATGCTATTTTATCCAATAAAATAATAAATGCTGTTCTTTTGAAACTGAACTTTTTATAAACTAGTTATTATAAACTTATACAAAATAATACAAAAAAGTTGTCAAAATTTTTTTTAAACAAATGCACATCAATATCACACTTAATCAGTTTTTATATAAAAACAAAACAGGATGTTTTTTTCAGTTGTTAAGATCAAATAACTAAGTTATCATATTATTTTATTTTTATAATATCATATAAATTTTTTTTAGTTTTATAAAATAATTTAGATTAGTTTTTTAATCAGTTAGATTTTTTGTGCCTAGTAAGATTATAAGCAGCTGAAAATATTAACAGCAAAAAAAGTAGAAATTGACGGGGGTGTTTTAAGATATTGGGCCCCAAAGTTGGTTTATAGAAACTAGTTGTTTTATTAACTTTTAAGCATGTTCTTTTTATATATCAGCATTTTAAGTACATTTATTGAATTCATTGTCAAAAAAATATTATATATGTTTGTTTTCATAATTTTGATATTTTTATTTCTTATTTTTTTAAGAAAAATGTTTTTAGAATGTTATTTATATTGGGAAATTTTTTTTGGGAAACCAGGTCATTATTAGGTGATTTTGGGAAACCAGGTCAATATTAAAATTGCAGTATCTTGTCAACCACTCAACATTTTTAGCTGAAATTTTATGTGTTAACTTTTCTTTTTAAGATGCAACAGTCAAAGAAGTTTTTAAAAAATTTGAGGACCTATGGGTTCAAAATTTCCTAAACTTTGGGTGATTTGATGCTGAATTACCATCTAATTTTTAGTAAAAATTAGATAATTGTTTTTACTAATTTATTATAGCTCTGTTCTTTAAGAACATTGAGCACTCTATTTATAGAATACACCAACATATATTATATATATATATATATATATATATATATATATATATATATATATATATATATATATATATATATATATATATATATATATATATAAATTAGTAAAAAACACTTATCTAACTTTTTTCTTTAACTTTAAGTTTCATCATTGCTGGATCATCAGGAAGAGTTACTAAATCTCAAAAAAATTCAATTTATAGAAAAAAATATTTTGCAGGAAGTTATAAATTATTATAACTAAAAATAAAAGTTACAGAAAGTAATTATTAAATAAATTTCTTTGGAATTGGGATAATTTAATTTGGTCATTTGTTTTTATATTTTTTTAAGTGGTATTTATTTTCGTGTCTACATTTAGAAATTAATTCAAATTTTTTATTTAATAAATTTTCCTGATTTAAATGAGTAGTTATTTCAAATTTTTCTTGCAAACATAGCATACATTTTTTGGAAATGTTATTATAGGCAGGGGCAGATTTTAGAATAGACTATTGTAAATTAAAGTTTTTCTTTTTTTCTTTTAAATCCCAAATATATTTTGACAGCATAGTCTCTTTTGAAAAAGAAAAAAAGCCTAATGACGAATTATTGTATATTAATGTGAATTCGAAACAAATTCCAATTTCAATTAACAATAGGCTAAACCAAAACTCTTCTAATGAAAATATTTCTCCTAATGAAAATATAACTCCTCTAAATGTGTTTATAAAGATGCCCTTAAAAAAAGTGGCTTTTAAAATTTCGAGCTTAAATTTGAAAAGAAAATTGCAAAAAAGCGTAATAGAAATAGAAACATAATTTGGTTCAACTCCGTACAGAAAAAATGTTTCAACAAATATAGGTAAAATTTTTCTAAAGTTAGTAGACAAACATTTTCCTCCCTCTAATAAATTACATAAGATTTTTAACAAAAATACCATTAAAGTAAGTTATAGTTGTACAAAAATTTTAGAAAGAATTATAAAAGATCACAACTACGCGTTAATTAA
The DNA here is from genome assembly GCF_038396675.1 of Hydra vulgaris. NCBI lineage: Eukaryota > Metazoa > Cnidaria > Hydrozoa > Anthoathecata > Hydridae > Hydra > Hydra vulgaris. The sequence continues at coordinate 23,969,563 of NC_088921.1, read as the reverse complement.
TAAAAATGAACATATAAAAAAAAAAACACTAATTATTGTAATTGTAAACAAAAAAAAGATTGCCCTCTAAATGGAAAATGCCTTTCGAAAAATGTAGTTTACAAGTGAAAAATGTAATGCATTGTTTCTTCACAAAATAATCCTGATAAACAATATGTTGACTTAAATCAGGGGGAATGGAAAAAACGTTATGCCAACCACAAACAATCGTTTAAACACAAAAAATATTCAAAAGAGACTATGCTGTCAAAATATATTTGGGATTTAAAAGAAAAAAAGAAAAACTTTAATTTACAATAGTCTATTCTAAAATCTGCCCCTGCCTATAATAACATTTCCAAAAAATGTATGCTATGTTTGCAAGAAAAATTTGAAATAATTACTCATTTAAATCAGGAAAATTTATTAAATAAAAAATTTGAATTAATTTCTAAATGTAGACACGAAAATAAATACCTCTTTAAAAAATATAAAAACAAATGACCAAATTAAATTATCCCCATTCCAAAGAAATTTATTTAATAATTACTTTCTGTAACTTTTATTTTTAGTTATAATAATTTATAACTTCCTGCAAAATATTTTTTCTATAAATTGAATTTTTTTGAGATTTAGTAACTCTTCCTGATGATCCAGCAATGATGAAACTTAAAGTTAAAGAAAAAAGTTAGATAAGTGTTTTTTACTAATTTATATATATATATATATATATATATATATATATATATATATATATATATATATATATATATATATATATACACATATATATATATATATATATATATATATATATATATATGTATATATATATATATATATATATATATATATATGTATATATATATATATATATATATATATATATATATATATATATATATATATAAACACACACACATATATGTTACGAAGGTCTCAAACAAAACTACTCAAGCGGAACACTGAAGTTCAACGAAGCGTATAGCGTTTGGATAAACATTTGTTTATCAACCAAACTGTTTACTAACCGTAGCTGCGTCTAGCGTCTGCTGAAGATATAAAAACGCGAAGAAGACGAGATATGACGGTGTATGTGAATATAGATATAGGGGATATACAAGGTCGGGGGTTGGAGCAGATGGTCAGTCAGAAGAGTTAGTGAAGCAATAACGGATTAATTAATTAAAAGACGAACTATTTAAGAGAATAATATAAATTGTATTTATATATATATTTGATTATTTTTATTTGGGTAAACGAGACGTAGTTGTTTATTTAAATAAAGTCACTTTATAAACACTTTGGAGTAAACCTATAACGCATAATCACGAGTGAAATCTATTACGTAACATTTGGAGGCACTGCCCGGATACAAGTAGATTCTATCTCTGCTTGGGCCGATCAATTTACCTACGTAAGTAAAGATTAACTTTTGTTTATCTCATTATTGTTACTCATGCCAGATTACTCGAACAGAGCCGTAGCTATATTGACTTTGATGTTTACTTATGAGCCGTTTACGCTCAGGGAAAATTTGTCCGTTTACTGAAACAACTCATTGCGGTGATACAGACAATAGTTCTCACACCTCTCTCAATGACTCCTCCTCTTATTCGAGTGACTCCTTAAAACTGTCAGACACCAACCCGTTTAAAATCGAAACCAGTCGTTCTCCAACGAATCCTGAAGTGAAGAACAGCATGTCACTTGAGCAAATTTTAGAACGTTTGGCATTAAAACCGAGCCAAGAACTACATCCGAAAGTTTTCAGGGGTACAGAAGTGGAAGATATTACTGATTGGTTAGCCAGCTTTCGGCGTATTGCGTTGCACAATCAATGGACAGAGGAAAGGAAATTACTAGCGTTTCCACTTTATTTAGAAGGCAGCGCTCTAGTTTATTATGAAACACTTTCCGCACTTGCTAGAAACGATTACCACGAACTCTAAGAGAAATTCCGGCGACATTACGATAATGCAAATATTGCATGGAACCAGAAAATGGATTTGTTTAGCTTGTCACAGGATACCGATCTCACCTCCTACACCAACACCCTCGATAAACTTAGTCAGCAGTTAGGCATCGATGACGAGACAAAGTTAAACCTATTCATTAAAGGACTAAAACCCCACCTGCGGGACGCTCTTAAATTAAAGCAACCGTCTGATTATCAAGCCACAGTAGCTTTTGCTAAGCTCCAAGACTCAATCGGATCGGGTTCAGTTATATCTCGATTGGAAGCCAAGCTAGATGCACTTCTTTATCCCCCAAAGCAAACAGTTGTGGCTTCTACCTACCGCAAACACCCAAACTTAAATCAGCGTATTGGTGAGCTACAGTCAGAAATAGACTCATTAAGGCGGAACAATAACCGTCTCGCCCAGCACGAAAGATTTCGTCCAGCTGGACGCAACTTACGTACCAGTGATGGGCAAGTAATATGTAACCGATGCCTAAAGGTAGGACACACCCAAAGGTTGTGCTCTGTCCAAACCTTCCCATTATCCTGGAAAAATCATTATCAACCTATATCGCCGCAACCTAACCGCTGGAAACATGATACACAAAACTCGACTTCATTTCGCAATACTCCTTCCCCGATTAGACAATTTTGAAATAATGAACCAAGAAACAGTCCGCAGTTGGATAGCCGAATTCCCCAGCGACACACCAACACACTCGAATCGGATCTGGAAGAGGACCCTGGTTCCAAAATCTGGGGTAAAGTATTCAAATTTAAAGTACTTATTCTTATGGACACAGGTGCTAGATGTAGTATATTGGACGAAACCATCTTCGAAAACATTAAGAATCAAGTTGCCAAACCGCTTCCCTACTATGGCACTCTGAGAACAGCTAATGGAGCGCCACTTCATGTCCTAGGAAAAACCTTTTGCCCCATTAATATTGGGGGTAATATCTTTGAGCATGAAATGCTAATTGCTAAAGACTTAACCCATCCAGTAATTTTAGGGTATGACTTCATGAGCCAATTTAATGTCAGATTAGACTGTGGGAATCATCTGGTTACATTTGAAGGTAAATTTGTTATAAATATGATCAGTAAACCTATCAATGATAAATTTGCCAAAAAAACTACTGGAGAGTTTGTAATGACCACGGTATGTGCCAAGAAGGAAATGAAAGCAATTCCGAAATGTGAAACTATCCTCACCATAGCACACGCCTTAGAAACTAAGGAGGACTGTCTTTTCGTTCCAGAGACAATTTTTTTTAAAGAACAAGGTGTCCATGTTTTTCCAACCATAACTCATGGTGCGTCTAACCAAGTTAAGCTTCATATGGTTAACCCCTCACCGAAATATGTAACCATTGGTAAAAATCAAGTAATTGGGGTTATTATTCCATTACCCCCAAAATCTCTGACGAATACGGCGCTAGGTTGCCTGACGGGTTGATAGATTTGTTGGAAGCAAAGACTAACGCCGCCGCGTTGGGTCCTGAAGAACGTCTCCAGCTATTGACCTTACTAAAGAATAACCAAGATGTTTTTGGTCAAGGTCTGCATGAAATTGGGCAGACTGATGTAATACAACACTGTATTGACACTGGCGATGCTCAGCCGATTAGACAAAGAGCTTACCGTCTCGCTGAATCTCAAAGAAATCCTTGGACAAGCACATTGAGGAGATGCTCGCGAATGATGTCATTGAACCAAGTGCCAGTCCCTGGTCCAGTCCGGTAGTCATGGTACCGAAGAAAGACGACACTTTCAGAGTATGTATTGACTATCGTAAGCTAAATAATGTTACAAAGAAGGATACCTATCCACTCCCCCGAATAGATGAAAGTCTCGACATGTTACATGATGCAAAATATTTTTCTTCATTGGATCTTTTAAGCGGATATTATCAGGTACAGCTCGACAACGAATCTAAAGAGAAAACCGCGTTTATCTCGCACAAAGGATTGTATCAGTTTAAAGTTCTTCCCTTTGGTCTGTCTAATGCACCTTCAACGTTTCAACGAATGATGAATTACATACTTTGTGACCATCTATACAAAAATAGCATGCTCTATTTAGATGATATCTTGATATACTCAAAAACGTATAAAGAGCACCTCGAACATATAAATATGATAATTGAAGCTATAAGACAAGCAGGGTTAAAATTAAACATACTGAAATGTAGCTTCTGTACAAGCGATGTAAAATTTTTAGGACATAATATTAATGCAGATGGTATCAAACCGGACCCAGAAAATATCAAAGCAACAAAAGATTACCCGGTACCCAAAAATATAAAAGATGTTAGAGCATTCATTGGTTTGTGTAGTTGCTATAGAAGATTTATTAAAGGATTTTCGAACATTGCTTTGCCGTTAAATAATCTATTAAAAAAGGATGCCGGTTTGGAATGGCAGATCGAGCAGCAAAACAGCTTTGAACTTCTCAAACAATCCCTTACAACGTCACCCATTTTGGTTTTCCCCGACTTTAGCAAACCGTTCATTATATACTCAGATGCAAGTGGCGAAGCGTTAGGGTATGTCTTATCCCAATATCAAGGAGACCTTGAAAAGGTTATCCTCTATGGTGGATGGAATTTCACAAGCACTGAAAGTAAATATTCCACAACCGAACGCGAGGCTTTAGCTGTAGTTGTTGCGATACAGAAATGTAGACCTTATGTTTACAGACAAAAATTTAAAATAGTAACCGATCATAATTCATTAAAATGGTTAATGTCAATCAAAGATCCGACGGGTCGCTTAGCAAGATGGAGTTTGATACTACAAAGTTATAACTTTGAAATAGCGTACAGGTCAGGAAAAATACATGGGAACGCAGATGGGCTGTCAAGACGCAGCTACAACACAGTCGCAACAATGACAGTGCCAGGGAAATCTATTGACCATTTGGTAAAAGAACAACCAAACGATCCCTATTACGCCCGCCTAGTCACATATCTAACCAAGAGAGAACTACCAGACGACTTAAAAGAGGCGAAGAAGGTATTAGCAATGGAAGGTAGTTACCACTTAGATGAGAATGGTTTGCTATTCCATCATGAATCGAAAGTTTCGAGGAATCTCACCCAGTTGGTTGTACCGCAGTCCTTAAGATCAGAATTGATAACCTGGGCTCACAATGAACCGTGCGGAGGCCACTTTGGAGTAACAAAGGCGTTTGGAAAAATTAGGCGCAACTACTTTTGGGTAGGAATGTACAATGAAATACAAACTTGGGTCAAGTCCTGTATAACGTGTGCCCAACAAAAACGAAATCCAGCTCCTAGTAAAGCACCCTTATTACCAATTCCCGTTGAAGGCCCATGGGATATCATTGCTGCTGATTGCCTGGGACCATTCCCGCCATCATTAAAAGGAAACCGCTATATAGTTGTTTTTGGTTGATACTACTTTATTGCCGAGAAATGACCCCACAGATAACACTGAGTTACTTGTTCAACGACTCATATCCGACCTACGATTATCACGTAACCTTGCCAAAGAAAATATCCAGAAAGCTCAGACCAAGGTGAAGTTACACTATGATCAAACGGCTAAAGAGTACCCATTTCAAGTAGGGCATAAAGTGTGGATATATACACCGATTACGAAGAAAGGCTTAGTGAAAAAACTCACGAGCTTCTGGCACGGTCCATTTCGTTTAATCGAAAAAACGTCTCCTGTAACGTTCAAGGCAGAAAATATGAACAATAAAGAACTTACAACTCCAGTTCACGTGTCTCGCCTCAAACAATGGTTTGGTTTGGAAGAAAAACTTACAACGGAAATAAATTTTGTTTTGAGGAAAGTAACCAGAAAGAAAAAAAACAAGTAACATTTCCAACCAATAAAAAAGAAACGGATAAAATACAACATAGCTTGCCGGAAAACGAAATTGATGACTTAGATATATTTAAAATGGAAGAAATAATAGGTAAAAGGCAAAGGAAAGGTAGAACGCAATACCTAGTTAAATGACAGGATTTTCCTTCGACTCAAAATACGTGGGAACCAGAAGAAAACATCTTTGATAAACAAGTAGTGCAAAAATATTTAGAGAAGACAAAAAAAAGTCTACATGTTTCCGCAATAACAAGAGTATTTTCGATTAGACAACAAGATGACAAACAAACCAGAAATAGACTCTTTCCAGTTTTCAATATAAACAGATCATGGAATAAAATGATTTCCATTATTCTCTCATGCTTACTCGTAATACCTACATTGACCACAGGGTTATTTATCGGTGAAGTCTATGATTGTACAAAGGTGCAGCCTATCGGAGTTTATCAGCTACCTTCAATATTATCTTGTGCGAATAATATGCATTCCTTAAATGATTCTGTAAAGACATTCGTGGCAGATGTTTACGCCTACCGACCACAAACAACGACAGTAATCTTATATCATTGTTATGCCGAAAAGGTCACCCTCACATGCCAATCAAACTTCCTTAACCAAAAGTCAAGAGAGATATATTCAAAAAAAGTAGCTGTAACACAAGGAGAATGTCTCTCAGCCATGACCACCAAAATTTCACCATATGGAGCGCTGCAAGTAGCTGGCCCTAACGCATGGAGAACAGTAGTTTCAGGCGAATTCTCATGGATGCGCACAAAAACAGCAGATTATATGCACTTCAATATGAGAATATAGGAAGGACAACTAACCGGGCGATCTTTAACGATAGAACAATATGTCACAAGGAGTCCAAGTTATTATGTCATGCGTCGGTGTGTGCCTACTGAATGGCCAGAATCAGTAATTGTCTGGGAGTCCATTAAACATGACGAAGAAGTCATGAAAAAGGTAGGTACATACCCTAAGAAATGAAAAAGGTAGGTACATACCGAGCAGATTGGAGAATTTATCCTAATCAGGAGCCTAAAAATCGGCGGTGCAATACAGCTATCAGAACAAAACGGCAACGTGCTTACTCTGGATAACGGCATGATCCTAAAAGATCCCACGTTCCCAGAGGATGTTTTTCAACAATACAAGTCCCCTGCAGCCAATTATTCACAGAAATCAGGAAATGATCCAGCTACGGCCATTTTGGAAGCGCACATTTCCGTCGCCCTCATGTCCCAAAAAATTAGTATGATAA
>NC_088921.1:23822500-23957500 GCF_038396675.1 Hydra vulgaris | reverse complement strand
TCTCTGATACTGATAATTATAGAGATGGTGAACATGTATCAGATTTGTTGATTAATGTCCTTGAAGATGGCCTGTGTCCTGCTTGCTTTTCTAAATATCATTCATTATTTATACAATGAGGGCCTAATTCTTTTGTTTATAAATTTTGTAGATGTTATTTAATTAAAAATGGTATACAAATCTCAAATTTAGTTTTATCAAGCAGCCAAAGGGTTAAAAATATTTTCCGGATATTTTTCAGAAAATTCTTTTCCTAATTTTGAAAATATGATCTGAATAATCACTTTATTAAAATTGCTTAAATATTAAAAATAAGCATTCAAAGAGGCTTTTTTTACCATTAAAAATTATATGTGTGTGTGTTTGTGTGTGTGTGTGTGTGTGTGTGTGTGTGTGTGTGTGTGTGTGTGTGTGTGTGTGTGTGTGTGTGTGTGTGTAATTTTGTACACTAATAATGATTTCTTATTGTGTAAAATATGTGTGCATTGTTTTAGCTGTGGTGACTGCTTTGTCATTTCGGTGTTGTGATCAGTTAATGCGAGACAAAGCATTAAGTGTAATTTACAGGGTAGTAAATTATAGTAATAGAAGTCTTCCCTGGATCTCAATCAAAGAAGTTGCTCTTGATATTTTATTAAATTTAGCAAAGGTAAAGTTTTGTTATATTTTATTCATTTTTCTCTGAGTTGTTGAAAAAAAAAACTATTAATGGTCACTATAAAAAAAGAAAATCTTTTAAAACAGCACAAATATTAATAAGTTTTAATGTTATTACTATGATGAGTATGTTAAAAATGGTTTATATTAAGTTCTATAAATAGTTAGTTAATAGCCTATATTAAGCTTTTATCAGACCAAAATGGAGTTAGCTATTTCTAAATTGCCACCATTATATATAGGTAATGTAAATATTTTGAAGTAAATTAAGCATAGATGACCAAATTAGTTCCTTCTTTAAGAACTATGATAAAAAAATGGAAATAGTAAAGATGCCCTTATAATCTCATCAAAAGCAGTTATGTTTTTTAATGTTTCATTAAAAGGTTTTAAAACTAAAGTCTTGAACTGATAAACTCTGAGATGCAACTTGATTACAGATTACTTCGATTATGACCAGTTATCTACTGAAACTTAATTTTTTTTTTTAATGTTATTGAAAAATATAGTCAATTCAATTACTGATATTTTAAAATAAAGTTTTGTATACTATTATATAAAAAAAAGCATAAAATACAAAAGCAATAACTCTAAAAATTCAAATGCTGTCAAAGCATATCATTGAACTAATTGTGTTTAAATCAGAGGTATTATATTTTATAGTTTATACTTTTAGTGTCCAACTACATACAAAGGTGTTTACGACCATCCTTCATCTACAACTATAATATTGGATCAAATGTCTAATTATCGCGATAAGAAGTGTTTGATTTTTTCAAAAGCCTGCAATCTTCTAACAATTCTTTGCCATGATGATGATATAAAATTGGTAGGTATTTAGAGGAGAATCTCATTTATGCTTCAATTTATTTGTTTATTTCAAGTATAAAGATATAAAAAGGAATGCTTTATATTTTTTGATAAACTTTGATCTTTTCTTAATTTTCTAAACTTTATATTAATATAATGATAATATCATGTTATTATATAATAATGTTACACTGTATTTTATATATATATATATATATATATATATATATATATATATATATATATATATATATATATATATATATATACACAATATACAGTGTAACATTATTTTTTTGGGGGGAAAAAATGCCTACTTATGGCAAATTTCCTTACGAAAAGGCGCCGGAACAGGGGGTACTGCCGTCCAAGTTATTTTTCTAGAATAGCCCTTGATACTATCAGAAGAGGAAAGTAACAAATTACATTTACTCACGTTACTGTAATTGAGTAGTTTTTTTGTGAATTTTTACTTTTTTAAGTACTTTTTTAAATGTTTATTTTTACTTCAACTTAAGTTGAACATTTTTCAAAGTATTTTACTTCGTTATACTTTAAATTAATACATTGGTAAGTAAAAAAATTTCTTACCTATTAGTATTTAGTTACACAAAAGGTATGATTTAATTTTTTTCGTTGATTAAGACTAGCCTGTTTTATAGAAATGTTTCTTTATAATTTTCATAATGTTTTGAATGAAATTACGAAGACATTAAAAGTGTGCCTTGCCTATGTTTTGAGTTTTAATCATTATATTATGCTTTAGGGGGGGGGGGGGGCAGTGGTTTTGTGACCAATCATATAAGACTTGTTACTAAAGTGTTACAATCTTGTGATAAGAGAAGGGGGGGAGGTTAAAAATTGTTGAAAATTGCATGACATAAGTTATGGAGGACCCCTTATACAAAGTACAATAAAAAAATATGAAAAATAAGATGTTGTTTTCAATTAGTTATATATCCTAATTACACAACAAATTTATTTTAAAGATGTTCTTTTAGATGTTCCTTGTATTTAAAAAAAATTATTTTTAAAAAAGCATTTTAATGTATATTCATAATGCTCATATATTAACAAAGTATAATGATAAACTTGCCAATTTTATCTTTCTTTTAATTTTGCAAGAACAAAGATAAAAAGGTGCTTTAACTGATAAAAAGAGTATTAAATTATGACATTTTAATATCGTATTTTTTGTATTAATAATCGCACATTTAAAAATATTTCTTAAATGTAATAATTGTAAAGATATACAGAAAAGAGTAGACCACGTTGTTTATGTTTTGTTATTCAACTGGTCTGTTACCTAAAAATAGCTGTTAGAAAAGTAACACAGTAACATTCACAGTAACACTTAAACTTAAGTAAAAGTAAAAAGAATAAATTTTTTGACCGGTAATGTTTACTTGTACTTGAGTAAAATTTCACTCAAACAACAGTACTTTTACATGAGTACAAAATTGTGTTACTTTTTCCACCTATGTATACTATACTCAATCTATATGTAAGGACATATTTTTCTAATATCATTTTTGCGCTCATAATGTAAAAAATTTTAAATAAAAATAAAAACATTCAGAATGTTTTTATTTTTAGTAAATCGACTGACAAATAAGTAGAACATATAACTCATACTGTTATATACATTTTTGTAGCTCTTGAAAATCTCTATCTAAGTGTATGATCAAACATTTACTACACTAGGTAGGTGTCTCTTTTGGTAAGAAAAACTAAAATGACTGGAAAAATGAAAAATCTGGACAGTTACTTTCTGCTAATTTTTGGTCAAGATCATCAATAAAGTTCATGATATAGAATCTTATATGTATCCTAGTAGCTTAGGGTAATATAAGTAAAAGTCATAAAAATCATTTCTATTTCTGTAATATTTAGAATCCATTAACGACTGTTACCATGGTGAAAAGTATAGAATTGACAGAAGTTGCTAGGAAAGAGATTGATGTGCTCTCAAAAGAAGGTAAAATGATTCGAGGAATAGCACAACAGCTTGGTATGCCCAAATCAACTGTTTAAGATACTCTAGGGAGAATTAAAATCAACTGTTTAAGATACTCTAGGGAGAATTAAAAAGCACGTATTACTCAAAAGATCTGGACGAAAACAAAACAACTCCAAGAATTGATCAAGAAATCTTCACTTTGATTGGTGAAAGTTATGTGAGACCAAATCCAACAGATATTGCAAAACAACTCTAAGAACTTGAGTTAGTCAATATAAGTCCTAGAATTGTTAGAAACAGGCTGCATGAGTATGATTCACATAATAGAGCACTTGCCAAAAAACCATTACTTACCAAACAACATATTGCATAGAGGCTTACATTTGCTAAGAAGTATCAAAACTAGACCATTGATGGTTGGAAGAAAGTATTATAGTTGGGCAAAATAAAAATATGTCTTAATGGTTTAGATGGTAGACAATAAAACATGAAAGTATGTCATGGCCTAGGGATGCTTCAGTTGGAATGGTGTTGGCGTATTCATTTTATTGAGGATACATTGACTTCCCCTAAGTATGTTAGAATACTTTCAAATCATATGCTACCATCTGCTCGAGAGTTGTTTGATGGAGAATTCATATTCCAGCAAGATGGAGATTCAAAATATATGGCAAAAAATACCTAAGCCTGGTTCCAAGGCAAAAATATTGAGGTGTTAGATTATCAAGCACAAAGTCCAAACTTGAATCCTATAGAAAACCAATGGAAAGTAATCAAGGAAGAAATCGGTAAGCTTATATTGACAAAAAAAGACGATATTGAGCACTCAGAAAATCATAGATATAATGAGGTGTAACAGATTGGTTGAGTTGATGCCTAAGAGAATCGATGGCATATTAACTAATAAAGGAGGATGGACTAAATATTGAAGAAATAAATGATGAAAAAGAAAAGAAATATTTTTGTCTTTATACTTTTTTCCACAGTCATTTTAGTTTTTCTAACCAAAAGAGACATCTACCTAGTGTAATAAATGTTTCATCATACACTCAAAGCTTTTCAAGAGCTACAAAAATATATATAACAGTATGAGGTTTTGTTCATTTAATATTATAAAATATATATAACAGTTTGAGGTTTTGTTCATTTAATATAGAATTATTTCTAAAAATAGTTTGTCCAGATACTTTTTTTCGTAACTGTAAATTGACTGACAAATAGGTAAAACATGCAAGTAGTGCTGCTACATTGACTGACAAATAGGTAGAACATGCAAGGAGTGCTGCTACATTGTTTGAGGGTTTTGGTTTGGGCAAGCAATCTGAAGATTAAAAAAACAGTTTTTTTTAATTTTTTAAACTTTTTCCAGTCTTCTGAATTGATTTTTAACAAGATACCAAACATTTTGCACGCAATCAGTTGCAGAATAAAATTGATTTGTAACCACCTTGGTGCATAAAATTCTTCGTCCTTTTTTGTTTTTAATTTATGTTAACAACTTAACTCTTTGTAAAAATTTAAATTTGGATCTAAGAGGTATAGTTAACTGGTTAAATGCTAACCTGTCTTAACACCAAAAAACTGACCTATTTTTTTCAGAGAAAAAACTATTTCTACAAAAATATTGAAATTAATAAACATCTTTTGACTTTATGGAATCTTTTATGGAACTTTCACATTGATGAGCTATGCAAGAAATTTGAGCTAACGATATGTATTCAATAATTCGTCATTGTGTCAATAAAGTTACACTTAGAATATTTACTATGCATTAATCTCATCTCACCTTAGCTATTGTTGTTAAGTTTGGGATGAAGTTAGAAACTTTTGCATTAACAAGTTGTAATTGTCTCAGCATCAATCCATTAGAAATAATAAACTTCCAGCCATTTATATCAGATACATCAAAGTCCTTCAAACTTAACATTCCAACCTTTTCAGCATAAGTAAAGTATGCTAATCTTCTTTTTGTTTTTGGCTCCTTAAATGAAAACTTACCATGTTCCATTACAAACTTGTTCACAGAAAGAAAGCTAGTACATTCCTCCTCTACTAGAAATATATACAATGGAAAACTAAATATCTTACAAAATGCAGAAATATGGTGAATATTCTTTTAATTTATCAGTGCATCTGTAATTGGAACAAGAGCCTTGTATGTGTTTTGAATGAGTTCAAAAAACTACAACTTAAAATACCTTTTCTTCTTCTTAAACATAATCAATTTAAAAAATTCTAAAAATATTTAATCTTAACTTTTAGACATTATTATCCTTATATTTAAAATATTCACTTAATTTTTAATGTATGTTTTATGTGCTTTAGTCTATGTGTTTATGCTACCTAGCTCTCTAAACTGCTTCTATCTGCTACTAACAATAATAGCAATAGTTGCTCTGATATGATTACAATTTTCTGCGATTACTAAATAGCTGTAAAGAATACTTACTAGAATTATTTAGATTACTTTTGTAATCTAATTAATTAGTAATTTAATAGTTTTAAATTAACAAATCTCTTATTAAGAAATAAAAAATCCCACTTTTTTATTGGCACTCTTGAAGTTTCATGTAAAGAATCATTTCATAATATATATATATATATATATATATATATATATATATATATATATATATATATATATATATATATATATATATATATATATATATATATATATATAATAGGGGTGTTCCATAGAAAAAAAAATTCAAAACGCGAATACACAAGAAACCAAATTTGGAGCAAATATAAAAAAAATACGATTACAAAAAAAAGTTCCAAAAATGTTTTATAAAAATTTTTTTCTAATGTAATCAAAACGGTCTAAATTTTTTTTTAGATTGTTGTGATTCCTGGTTTTCACATAAGTGCTGTTTGAATTAAAAAAAGACTTTAAAATAATTTAAGAACAAATTGGGGCATTTTTCGGGGTATTTTGCTGCTTGAGCACAAGGTAAATGTCAATATATTTTTTGATATATTTTTTTTGTAATTGTATTTTTTTATATTTGCCCCAAATTTAGCTTCTTGTGTATTTGCACTTTGAAAATTTTATTTCTTTGAACTCCCCTAATATACAACCCTCTGAATTAGGAAAAACAAACTGTTAAATGTCGGCAAAAATATTTTTTTTTTTTGCCATCATTTAACAGTTTGTTTTTCTTAAATCAGAGACAAAGGGGTAACCATAAAATATAGAAATGAGGACAGCAATTTTTTGCTGACCTCAAATACTTTTAGGTTTGAATTGCCGAATGTCCACCCTAATTACAAGGGTGATCAGTCCTCGTAATTTTTTTTTTTTTAATTCCTTGTAATGCTGCCCTAATTGCTGACCTCACAGTGTTTTCGAGGTCGGCAAAAAATTGCTGATATTATAAATTGTAATTGGCGATATAAATCTATCTTTTACGGTAAAACCTTGACAAGTTTTTTTTGGCAACCTGATGCTGACCTCTAACAGTTTAAGGTCAGCAATAAAATGCCGACTTCATTTTTTCATGGCCTACATATATATATATATATATATATATATATATATATATATATATATATATATATATTAGGGTGTTGCAAAATTTTTAGGTTTAAAACTTTAGTTGTCTTCAAGCTTGCCCTTGTTCTATATGACAATAGTAATTATTTTCCAAAATTTGAATCAAATCGGATGATATTTAGGGGTTGCCATGTTTTTTCACATTTTGGAATAAGGTTAAAAAAGTAAAAAAAAAATTATAATTTAATTATTTATTATCAATTACTTATTATTATGTAATGGATTGTGGATGTTTAATGTTAAACAAACAATAAAATAGTACTGTACTACTATGTAATTACACTAAGCAATTATAGATCAATCATTTTCATCATTCAACAGTCATCTTCATCAGGGTAGACTTTGATGCAACTGGAAATTCCTTCCGGTGAAGATCAACCAATCGAAGAAGAAACTGCTTTTGGTTTTCACCTTTCATAACGCTTTTGTTGAAGGATGTTGTAAGTGCTATGCCTCATCCCACGCAATCGTTGACGACCTTCATTTGACGAACCTTGTGCTTCATTTCGAGATATGTTGAATCCATTTCCCACTCTAAAGATTCTTTCATTAAAAATGATTCAGCTTTTTCTTTGCCATTCTTCAAAATTAGATCGAAAAGTTCTGCAGTGCGTTGTGTAATGAAGGAAGACAATGTACTGTGACAATTGAGCAATGTGGCAGCATCAAGTCTTTTGAGAGATTTCTGTTTTGGCTGTTGTTTCAGGTTGTTTGCCATGTCTCTCTTGGTGTTGTTGTCGACACGGGAATTAAAGAAAGCCAATCCTATTAGATGTTCAGAAAAATACCACAGATGGTGATGAAAAGCTTTTGCTGCATCAATTGCAATTGTACGATTTGGATATTCTTGAATTCGTTGAAGAAGCTTGACATCATTGAATGGTGCTCGTTCAGCTAATGGAGCTTCATTCCAAAACTGTCCGTATATAAATGCCACAAAAAGACTTCTGTCTGTTATTCTTTTCTTATCCTTTGCAGTAATAACAAATTGATCCTGAAAACAATATATATCTTCATACAATATATAGCTTTTGCCATCCAACGTGCATTGTGTGTTGCACCTGGTGCCCGAAACTTTACATACAACTCCGATGTTGCAGTTGATTCTCCAAAAAAAAAAGGCACAAATTCAAGTGTTCTAAGTAATCATCCCTGGGTTGTTGACCTTTAATTGCTATCCATATAAGATAACGGTCAAGATTCTGCTCTATTATTGTGCAAGCACCAATGTTAAACCCAGTGTTGGATAAAGTAGTGTCAAAAACCAGTCCCTGAACAAGTTCTTCCAATTTCCAATCTTTAAGAGCCTTCATGCAAGCATCAGCCTGTTGCTCACCTGTACCTCAATCAGTCTTTGGAACACCCAGCAATTTTTCACCCCACCACCAGTCACAAGGATGGCAATTTATCCACTTTTTTTTGACCACCAGTGATATCAGGTAAGAGCTTTCCATCCCAATGCAGAAGAAGTAGATCATCAGGAGAGAAATCAACCTTGTCAGCTGTAGTCAGCGCTTCACGAACAGATTGCCTTTCTCTGTGGATTGTGCTGTACGACAATGATAACTCTTTTAGAGAGTGACCAAGAGCCTGAGCAATTGTTCCAACCATGAAGAGTGCATGGCGATCAGAAATATTAACATGATCAAGAAATGATACAACATTATTTGTTAGAACTTTCATCTTCTTTTTCATTGAACCACTTGTGCTCAGTGTGCTGGAAGCGGAAGGAGTCTGATATTCATCATCATCCGAGGAACTTAAGCTACTTTCACTCACAATGTTAACTGCTGATGAAGAAGAAATGAGTTCTGTTTTTTCCATCAGTTCCGCTTTACTGCTTTGACGCCTCAATTTCATTTTAGTTCCTTGGACTCGTTTCCGTGCCTCCCTGATCAATTCTGCCATGTTACAACTTAATGGATCTTAATGCTGCTGATGTAAAAATGCTTTATCTTCATTGTTTTTCATAACTTCTGATACATTTTTTCAACAACTTTATCAAAATATTTGCATATTTAAACTGTAAATTAAATTTTTAGCTGATTTTTTTGAAAGCTGTCAGTCTAAAGAATAAAACAAGCTAAAAAGTTTGAAGCCAAAAGAAGGCGAATTTATTACCAAAAATGCCACTTAACTTACGTTACACAGAAAACAAGGTAAAAAAAGTGCAACTTTTAGGTTGAATATTTGCGAACCATTAATGCGGATCGCTTTAGAAATTTTTACATGATGTTGAGAATTCAATACTAATTACTATAATAATAAAAAAAAATTATCAGAGGTGACCGGCTAAGAAAGATATACTTGTTTTCTTGATACTAGGTTTTTAACTTATGTTACATCACTTACGTTACCTTGCGATTATTTT
The DNA here is from genome assembly GCF_038396675.1 of Hydra vulgaris. NCBI lineage: Eukaryota > Metazoa > Cnidaria > Hydrozoa > Anthoathecata > Hydridae > Hydra > Hydra vulgaris. The sequence continues at coordinate 23,948,143 of NC_088921.1, read as the reverse complement.
CATGGAATTTTTATATCTATTATTTTGTGATAGATTTTTTAGAGTTATGTAACAAAAGAACAGCAGTTGTATTAAAACTCATATATTCAAAGTAATTAACAAAAGTAATTTTCAATAACTGGTGACTCTCTACTGACAGATTTTTTTGTTGATATTAATGAAGTTTTTAAATTGTTAACACTTATTTTCCGAAGTGCAAGATCAACTTAAAAAATTACATTTGGTATGACAACCTTATTAATTTTTATTGAGTTATTCAAATAAGAAAATGTTACAGTTATTCGAAAATTTTACTTACGCTTATAATTTTTATGTGCCGGCTTAATTTTTTAAAATGCTGCTAACTATTTACTCTCCCCTGCTAAATAGACTTTTTCTAAAATCTAATAAACTTTAATAATAATGTTTAATAAAACGGGAGGGTCAAAGTTTTAAAAAACTTAAAATATTTTTATTGGTTGGTTGTTCATATTTTCATATAATATTGAGAGAAATTTTTTCTCAAAGTAAAAAAATAAGAAAATATTTCAAAATTATTAAACGGCAAAAATATTAAAAAGTCAATAAATGTCCCCTCTTGTTTATTCGGCTGGCGAGAGTACATTCAAATCTTTTAAAATATTTTGACGCTAAAACTGCTCGAACAATTTTGAAAACACCAAAGTGGATAGAAAATATTTAATTTCATTTAGTTTCAAGAACGTGAAAAAAGATTTGTTTGATGTTGGTTGTTTTGTGTGTGTTTTTTTTTTTGGGGGGGGGGGTGCTGAAATATGCAACATACTTTTAATGAGTGAGGGGTGCATGTATATCTGATTGTTTGTGACAGGAGGCAGGGGTTAAAATTGACAAATATTGGGTGACATACTTTATGGACGGCCCTTTAATTCCATTTACAAACCGTTTGTTTTAGGAAAACAAAAATATAAAGTGAATAAGAATAGAACTTAAAATAAAAATGGTTACATCCTTTTATTTGTTTTAAATACTAAATATATCTCGGTGAAGTTTTTTCCGCTATTATCTGGCTCTTACCGACATAAAAGTAGTGGGATTTAGAGATATCTTTCACTTTTTTGGCTTGCTGGATAATTTGAGATTTGAGTGCACAATTGCGCGCTGACTTTTCTTCCTCTGATAAATATAGAACTTTGACATTTATGTCTTGAATAGCATTCACAAAATCATTAGCTGATTGGATTTCAATTTTTCCAGACTTTACTCTGTTTGTTGCCAAACGCTTTACAGTAGCCCCAATGCCATCGACAACTCCTTTGCCGTGCTGCAAAATAATATTTTGGCATTTTTTTGCCGTGCTGCAAAAAAATGCCAAAATATTATTCTGTTAAATTTCTTTTCAAAGGGCATTATTGCGCTCATCACGACTTTATTTTTAAACTGCGATGTAGCATTATTGCTAAAAATGTGAATTTCTTGGGTATTAAATGAAATAAACTCCATTAACTTATCCAAATTTGCAATTAAGGAGGTCTTTGTGTGATCCAGAGAGTCAGATGCAATGGTGAAAGTTTTAAGATTTTTTTGCAGTTAAAAGAGAAATTTGATTTTGGCCATAATGTGCTGCTTGAGGCTCATTCTGACTAAAACACTTAAAATTTTCTGCATAGTCAACCTGAATAGTAGCAACATTCAATGATGTATTCATGGATTTAGTAATGCTTAGTTTAAAACATTTAGATTGGTTACCCTTGATATTGGCATGAGTTGTGAATTTTTCTCTCATACTCATAATGTGAGCAATCAATTCTTTACCACTTCCAAACTTTTTAACTTTTTCAATTACAGCGTAACGCTTTTCATTTGGTTTCTGCCATTGGTACCAACTTGTTTCAAAGTTAAGGGGTTCAATGGTGGCCAGGAATTGCTGGAAAAACTTTAGATCTTTGCATTTGTTGCATTTGTTGTAGAAATAATCATTTAATGAGTCCTTACAAACAAAATTTTGAGACATATCTTTCCCAATTTTAATGTTAGACAACAGTAAACGATCAACTTTCACCAAGGAATCCAAAGCAAATCGCATATTTTCGTGGTAAGTACAAAAGCATATAAAATTAGGCAAATTTGCGATAGATCGAATGTTTACTGGTCATAGTTCACAAAACCTGCTTAATCCAATCTTGATATCTAAGTGATATCATGTTTAAAAAGCTGGTACGCTTCTTTCATGGTTAAAAGAAGGTGACGAACTTGGATCTTAATCTTCTTTCCATTTTCAATTACTGATACAAAGTCCCTAACATTGGGAGACAGTCGACTAATGTCATCTTCGCAGTAGAACCTTTTTTTATTTCTACTTCAGTTAAAGCTGGATTATTCATGCTATTTAATGGAAGAGTAGTTTCTTTGTTGAATGATCCATTCAGCAATGTGGCTAGGACTTCGTAATGTTGTGCAGGATCTTTGGGCAATGATTTTCGGACTTTCTTGAGCAATTTCCCTTTTGTTTGAACACTCATAATGGTAGAAAAATTAACTGTTTTTGCAGAATCTTTCTTTTTGATTCGATACTTTCGGACTCTTTCCTTTATTTTTTCTCTTTCTTTCTTTTTTTTTTCCGGATCTTGTTTTATTCGTTGACGATGAGCTTTTTGGTGATCAGCATTCATATATTTTTTCCATTCGGAATCACGCTGGCGATAAGCAGCTTGATAAGTTTTAACTCTCTGTTTAGAACTTTTAGCCATTTTAAAATGCAAAGCAAATTTTGCTAAGTTTTGCTTGAATAACTTTTAATTAATCAAAACTTACTGGCGTATAAAGAATAAAAAAAAACCTTTAGGGAATTGCGATGTAAAATAGTTTTTGTCTTTATAAACAACCGTAACTTTAAAAAAATTTTGTTTTTTTCAAACCCCTTGGGAGTTGCGATGAAAAACGTTTTTTTTTTATGTTACAAAAGCGAAACGATAAAAGCGCTAAAACTTTTGTAAATAAATGTAGTTTTAACTTACGTTACACAAATTCAAAATTAAAATGTGGCTTAACTAAACATCGTTGTTCAAAAATCTTAATGTATAAATATAAGATTTAATATTCTTTTACATATAATATTACAAAATTTAAGTTTTCAAATTAAATTTTGAAAAAACAAGACTTGATCATGTTTTTGTTAGCTTACGTTACATGAAAATTGCAAAAGTTATTTTATTATTTTTTTGAAATATATTTATTTTTTAAAGAAAAAAATCTGACCAACAAGAAATTGAACATCTTAGCTCCATTATCACTTTAAAATATTTCGGAATATACAAAAAAAATCATGGGTAAAATAACATTCTACAGTGGTACTTTTTTTAACATGCATCAATGAGAAAAACCGTTACTTTTGGAACTATAAAAATGACTTAAATACATTTATTTTAAAACTGAAGGTATATTTTAAATAAACTGTCATGTCTACATCAATATTCATTTGTTAAAAACTGACAAAAAAGCGTTTAAAATTTGACTACTTTTTCAGTTTTCGCCGTGGAATTGCCCATATATATATCTAAAATAAAAAAATAAAATTTAAATTAAATTGCAAAATTTAAGAGAATCACAAAATTTTACCAATGGTTAATTCATCTTATAAAACATGGCAGCCCTAAAATTGCTTCTTTTAGTCTAATTTTTGGTACACATGATCCTAGGTGATAAAGGAATACAGGCAGCCTTGAGGAGAATGCTTTTTGTGAACTTTTTTTTTTCTATTACAATCTGAATCACCCTAATATATATATATATATATATATATATATATATATATATATATATATATATATATATTATATATTTATACTACTGTGTAGTTCAAAACTGTACTAATAATTTATGCACACTTTAACTTTTAAATGTTATTTTTATTTGTAGAGTTTACTGTATTAATTGTTCTTCATGTATAAATCTTATACGTGAAGAACATTTCTTCATATAGCTAAACTCTCAGTTGTAATTAGTCACAAATAAATGTCTATTTCAGTATGATCTTATCGCTGATATTTGATGTACAGCTAAATTTTTATTTATTGATATACATTGTAAACTGACCATATTTGTTTTTATATGTTCAAAGGCAAAATTTTAATGCTAGAACACTTTTAAATATAGCTATTATTGGAATTTCAAATTTATATGTTATAACAAAGTTATTGATAATAAAAATGTTTAATTTAGGTAGATTAATTTTTTTTAATTAAAGCTGGAAGTAATGCAGGATAATGTAAAACTAAAAAAAATTTTGATCGCAAAAACTTTTTTTTTTTTTTTTTTAAACATCTTCGCTTCCAACAAGGCTGCAAGCAACCACTAATTAAAGTTGGAAGTTACTGAAAGAGAAAAGATGGAGATTGTTGAGCAAGATAACAATTGAGGGACAACTTAAAGGATTGCAAATTATATAAATCAGGTAAGCAAGATGAAGGAAGCGAATTCCAAAGAGCTGATGTTTGAGGAAAAAAACTAGACGAATAAGCGTTTTTGGAGCACTTAGAAACAGTCACAGAAAAAGGATGAGACTTAATTGCATGACGAGTAACACGAGAATGAATTTTAGTAGATGGCACAAAAGACAATAGCTCTTTAGAGCAGTGCCCATTATAGTATTTGTAGAAAAGAGAAAGAGAAGCAACATTACGACAATGTGATAATGGTTGGAGGTTGGCTGCAAGAGCAGGTCCATCTATGTTTACAATGTGTTTTTGCAACTTGTCTAAAAGAGAAAAGGCATCATTAGAAGAACTGCCACAGATATGGCAACAGTATTCCATACAAGGCTGGATTTGGGATTTATAGAGATAGAGAATAGAATCCGAAGTAAGAAAATGACGAGCTCGATAAAGAGATGCAACCTTAGTAGATGCTAATTTTGCAACTGATTTGATATATGGCTTCCAAGAAAGATTGGAAGTAAGAGTTAATCTTACAAGATGAAGAGTAGGTGACTCATCGAGTACATCACCGTTCATAAATATAGGGAGAACTAAATTATTGCAATAACGATTGGCTGAAAAAAAATTGAGTTTTATCTGTATTGAAGTTCACCAGCCACTGTGAGCCCCATGCTGTAGCAGAAGTGAGATCCTTTTTAAGCTCAAATGCCCCCTCCAAGCAATCAGAGAGTGTTGATTTCTTATCACAACAAGAATAAATGGTAGTATCATCAGCAAACAATGCCACCTTAGATGTGAAAATATCTGGAAGACCATTAATGTAAATTAGAAAGAGTATAGGGCCAAGGATAGAACCCTGAGGAACCCCTCAAGTTACAGAACAAAAAGAAGAGTGCTGTCCATCGAGGACAACTTTTATACTAGGATTGGAAAGGAAGGAATCAATAATCTTAAAGATGTTGCCAGATACACCATAAGAAGAAAGCTTATGGAGAAGACCAGCATGCCAAACTTTATCAAAAGCTTTTAAAATGTCAAGAGCGATGGCCTTAACCTCTCCACCTTTATCTAATGCACGATAAAACCTATCAGTTATTATTGTTAGCAAATCAGCTGCAGAACAAGAATATCAAAATCCATATTGATGGTTAGAAGGTAAGTTATTAGATTCAAGATGAGAAATTAAGTGTTTGTTAATTAAAGATTCAAAAACCTTGCTTATGATAGGAAGAAGACTAATGGGACAGTAGTTAGACAAATCAGATCGCTCTCCAGAATTTTTGAAGATAGGGATAACAGATGTTGCTTTCCAGCAGGCTGGAAAACAAGACTCTGATAAGCACTTGTTGAATAGTTGTTAAACGGGCCACAAGCTGTAGAAGAGTCTAGACAGGATATCACTTTAGATAAAGAAGCTGGAGTGATATGAATGTCAAGCAATGGATCAACCTTGTTGTTGGCAATATCAGGTAGAACGCAACTAGTGGAATCAAGAAATAATATTAATGAAAAAAAATTTTTGAGATGAAATACAAGATTTCATGACCTGAGAATAGCAGGTTTTGGCGTTAGACAAAACCTTTTTACAATTGTTTCTAGCAATAATAAACAGACGTCTGTTTTCTGGAGAATTGTTTTGCTGATAAATATGAAAGTAACGGTTTCGATTGGCAATTGCAGCAGCACAGTGTGAGGAAAACCATGGAGGAGAATGAGGGTTGACCTGGAATCGTTGAGAGGGAACAAAAGATTCCATGCCAGCCTGAATCCAAGAAGTTATGTAAGAACACATTTGTCAACAGGAAGACAAAAGGTTTCTACCCAAGGGCCATCACAAAGAAAATCACAGAAAGAATCCCAGTCAGCTTTACTGTAGTTGTAAGAGGTTCGACAATAAGGGGATTCAGGTGATGAAGAAGAATGAGATAGTTTTCAGTTTCTCCACATTCACCTAAGGGTAAATTCGAGAAACTGAGCACTGACTAGGATCAGAAACAAGACAAGTCGAGTAGATAAGGTAAATGATTTGGGTTGTCTGGAAAGCGAGTTGGAAAGTTGACTATTTGAGTTAGGTATTGAGAAAGGCAAAAGTTGTGGGCTTTAATCCTGCAGAATCACTGACACTAGAGCCAAGCCATTCAGAGTGGTGAGCAATAAAGTCACAACAACTATATTAGCTGATGGATAAAGAGAGAGGGCTTGGTCAATATGATCAGAAATAACATCAAAAAGAGTGCAGTCTTGAGATAAAGGAGAGCAATATAGAACAAAGAGAAAGGCAATAGAGTGAAGTGGTGCTAAACGAAAGCACATGAAAGAATAGTCTGTGGATTCAAACCTAGTTTCACAACAAATGGGTGAATTCTTACGAATGCAAATGCCCAGACCAAACATGTGACTATTGGAGTCTTTACGAATTAAAGGTAGATAACCTTCAACACTAAGATCACAAGATGAGACAGCTGAACTTAAATTAGTCTCACAAAGAGCAAATAGGTCTGGTGAACTTTGCAAGAGATAAGACTCAACAGAAGAAAAGTTATTTCGAAGACCACGAATATTAGTGATTGATAGGTTTAGAGAACTTGATAATGGTGATGGTTTTTTGTGTTTTATAGTTTTTGGTACTTTATTCATAGTTAAATTAGATTGAAGAACTTGACTCAAAGCATAGATAGTACTCATAACACTGTTTAATAGCCCAAACAATTGCCGTATCACTACTAATAAACCCTAAGCTGTAACAAAGAGCTCCAAATGTGGCCTCCGCAATGCACACCAAAAGTACCAACAGGGGCGCCATCCATGCGCAACATGGCACTTTTAATACTTTGATATTTTTCAGCTGTTGATGGAATCAGTCTCTCTGAGAGCTACCACAGAGTTTGGTAAACCTGACTACCAGCCAGCCTCTAAGCCATAAAACTGAGTTTTAGAGCTGTACCCTCATTAGGAAATAAAAGAATGAATTGCCTAGTCATAAAAACAGGGACACAAGCAAAACCCATAAGTCAAGAAGATCCAGCATTCAAAAACCTAAACTGGAAACAATTTATTAAAAATACATCTGGGCCAGCCTAATAGATAAAGAAGGGGTGCGAGGCTGGTCAACAGATAGAATCTGTTTACCCCTTAAGTCTTTGTCTAGGAGACCTTCTACAAGACAGTAGCCAGGTGCATTTAATATCTGCCCAAAATGAGTATTTTTATCGAGACACCATTGTCACATCTAAAATCTTTACATCTTTTATTTGTGATATTTGAAGCAATTTTCATCCGTCAAATCTTACCTCATGCTAAATTCACCAGACCTACTTTTTTTTATCGGACAAATTTAAATTTGGTTGTTTGGATCTCAGTGTTGATGTCTTTTTGAATTTGCATTGCTGATTTGATTCATAGTGGTGTTGATCTTTTTATTTGCAAGTGAAAGTGTTGAACTTTTGATTTGCAAATGAAAGTGCTGTTCTTTTTATTTGCAAATGAATGTGTTGTTCTTTTGATTTGCAAATGATAGTGTTGATCTTTTGATTTGCAAATAAAATTGTTGTTCTTTTGATTTGAAAATACTCCAATTGTCACACGCTTGACCTGGGCATTTACATACATTAAAATTTGAATTCTGCGACTGTAATATTTTATGCTTTTGTTTCAGTTTTCTTTTTGTTTTTTATAGTTTCCGTTCTTCCTGCACTCTTTTTGATTTTATTTCTAATCAAATTGTTCAAACTCTTTCTTTTTATTTATCTGCCTATATTGTTGTTTTTAGCGGCTATGCTGACACTAAACCTTAAAACTTTTAATTTTTTCAATCTCCTACTCAGATTTGCGACTTGATTTGTCAAATAAGCAAAAGGTAATGTTTTAGCAAACCAAATCTTTGCCCTTTGCTTTTTGACCTATATCACGTCTCTGATCCCAGCTTATGCTCAGTTTCTCCTCATACTTCTTACAATTATCTACCTTATATATGAGTATTGATTTCCTTATTATTCGCTAAATTGATCCATCCAAAGGAGTAATCTAATTCACTCTGTTCTTTATTTCTCACTTTAACTTAACAGCTTGTGGTCCAGATAACATTACTGTCGAATTCTTGCAAAAAAAAGTGTTCTCCAGAACTTATTTATTAAATAATCATTAACCAATTAAAATTGTAATTAAAATATCAAGTCATCAATCCGAAATTTTCACTTTTTCGGAACCCAATGAAATAAACAATATTTTGCAAAGGTTTTTGAGCCAGAGAATATATAATCATAGTCACTAACAACAATTATGACCTTTATCAATCAATGTGCAACAGTAGTTTAAATAGTGTGATTTTGAAATATTTCCTAATAAAAATACAAATGAAACCATTTAATTACTAAAAATTAAAACCAAAACGTATTTTTGCGCAAACACTTTCTTTTTTACACTTTATGATCCTATTATTGTATAGATGCACATTGTGTAGTATTCAAATGGATAGCTAAATGGCTATAAATGCACTTTGCGTAGTATTCAAGTAGTAGCCAAATGGTCATAAATATACACTGTGTATTATTCAAGCGAATAGCCAAGCAGTTATAAATTCACATTGTGTATTATTTAAGTGGAAAGCCAAATGATTATAAATGCACATTGTGTAGTATTCAAGTGGAAAGCCAAATGATTATAAATATCACCTGAAATGTTAAAATGTTTGATTGAAATAGTTTTTCAGATGTTAAAATGTTTATAAAGCAGACCAAGAAAAGTCTTATTTTGGAAACGGCTGCATTGCACTGCAAGGAACCTTGCAAATGGATTCGGATTATTAGTTTTATATACACCAATTATGTAGCTGCAACTAGGTATGCAACTATGTATGCAATTATGTAACTGCAGCTAGGTTGTTAATAGTATTGCAAATAGTTTTCAACTTAATATTAAATAAATAGATGATCTGAGACATTGTTGGTTTGAATGTATGATTGATGTATTATTGGTGTAATAATGTTGATTATAATGTTGATTGATGTATTAATGTTGATGTATTATTGGTGTGCCATTATTTGATGTGATTATTTTCATCACGTTATACACCACACTGTTATATATCACACCATTGTTGGCATGATATATTCGATGCATGAATCTATTGTTTTTTTCGCACCCCGTTTTTTTATCAAAATATAATCTTTTTTTTTTTAATTTTAAATAAAAAATTTATAATTAAGCAATAAATGTAAAAATGTAAAGCAAATAAGTAGACAATATCTATAGTTTTTATGTAAATATTTGTTTTATGTGTATTTGTGTGTATTGACACGTTACAATATTTTATCGTGTTTGCATTATTAGAATTATACGAGACTCTACAATGTCTCCATTATCTTCTGAAAAAAAGGATGCAAAGTGCCTAGAATATCCTAAAATTTTAATTTCAAAATAGATATTGCATTGTTATATTGTATATCAAATTAAATTTTGATCTGCAGTATATTCATTAACATCTTTAGCAAAAAAAAAATCCTTTTTTTAAAGTTTTTTATTTTTAAAAAATTTGAATTATCGTTGAGCTTGGATGAATTGAAAATAAATTTGAATCCTGAATTTAATTAAGCCGCTTTACTAGAGAAGTATTTAATATGTTAATATTATATAAAAACATGAAATACGACCACTGTTTGTGCAAAATTATTTACAAATTTCTATTTTAATAAAAACTTTATGAATTTAAATACATTTTCCAAATCTAGTTTTTTTTCCATTTAGGATATTAAAAACACCAAAAAAATTTCACAAAAAGTACTGTCTTTTTACAGTTTGTTAAACCGCAAGAAACAGTTAGACGCTCACCGTCAAGTTCAAAAAGAGAAAAAGAAAGATCTCTTTAACGGAAATGCCAAGTGGCATCGAAGAACAAGTGCGATTAATACCGAAGATCCTTTTACCGCTATCCATTTATTGATTAATGCTCTTGAGATTGCGGTTAACGTTTAAGTTGATGGGCAGTCGGTGGTTTAAGCGGGCGGTTTACAAGCTACTTGGTTCATCGTCTATCGGTTTTTCTCTTTTCCACTGGTACACAAGAGACGGAAAATAACTTGCAGCTGTGAAATCAGGATGCCTATAAAAACTACTCAAACACAATGTTTTTTGCGCTTCATGTGTTATTTGAGTAAAAGACAGAAATGACGTACGGTACCTAATCTACACTGATTTTTCGATTTTAATTGTTTTTTAATAATTTTAATTTATATTTTATTTACACTAATATTATTATTTATTTGTGACTTTATAAATAATATAATAATATTGTATGGAGTTATCTTTAGATGAAAAATCTCCACTTTTTGAATAGTTTCTTGTTTTAATAAGGCTTTGATCAGTAAAGCTGACATCGTTTTTGCCACGTGATTTTTATCTTTATTTAATAAAAACAATGTTTATGAGCAAATGTATTGTACTTTAATTTTTCTTGAGCTGCATTGCGATAGTGATGTTTTATCAAGTATACACGAAGTTTTTTTATCACACAATAGTTTAACAAAACATTGCAATTCATTACTGCATGCTGGTGGTATGTCTGGCTCTGCACGTATTACCAATATTTTCCCGCTGCTGCATGTTAATTCCAATCCAGCATATCCAACTCGTTCAATAACTGATTCTAAAATAGTTATATTACGCGGATATATATATATATATATATATATATATATATATATATATATATATATATATATATATATATATATATATATATATATATATGTATATATATATATATATATATATATATATATATATATATATATATATATATATATATATATATATATATATATATATATATATATGCATACATACATTTATACACGTGTTAATGTGTTTTATGATGACTTTCCACTCATCCGTTTTTATACAGGAACGGGAAAGGAAAGGGAAAAATAATCACGTGAGTATGCGTAATATAAGTTTTAACTTGTCCGAAGAAAACTACGCATGCTCACGTGATTATTTTCCTTATCCCGTTCCCGTAAAAAAACGTTTTAGTGGAAATTGACCTATAAGGTTTGTTTTGCTCACCTAAGTTCAAATATACTTTTAAGGAAAATAATTTTCCCAAAAGTTTTTTTATTTGAACCGTAATAGATTTAAATGCATAGATTTGCCTATTTAAACAATGTGTATGCCCTCATTTTTAGTGTGACGCCACAGTAAAACTTCATTTCACGTCAGCAAAATATATCGACTTCAAATATTTGAAAAAGCTAAATAAATCCTATTATTTAAAAAAATATTGTTAAAACAATAGAAAATATTAAAACGATGACAGTATTTTTATATCATAAAATACATATCGAATGAAATTTTTAAATAAAATATTTAATAAAAATCATTAAATTTCAAAAACTGCGATACTTGATATTAACATTGGAATGTACATTAAACGAAGAGCAAAGTCAATATGTCAGAAGTTATAAATAGAAAAGTGTGGAGAATTAGTGGTGCAACGTCAAGGACATGCGTTACTACACCAGACTTGTTTATTTATTGGTTCCATGAACATATTATGCTTCTAGCTTTATTTTGGCTTATGTTGTTTTTGGCCTTAAACTAAATTAGTTTTATATAACTTTTATTTTACTTTATACTTATTGATGATTTTATTTAATTTTTATTACTTATTTTCCGATGTTCTTCCTTTTTTTCTTTAGTAAAAAAGAATGATTTGTTTTAAGAAAAAAGAATTTAATAATCCCAATAACATAAACTAAATTATTACACGTTAACATAATATAATTGATTAAATTATACAATTACCATCGTAAGATTTAAGTTTCAATATTTTAATAAAACAGTTAATAAAATGTTTTAACGTTGTTGTCATTTAAAACACAAAAATAAGGCGCAACCGCAACAACATTTTAATATTTTATTACAATGCTTATGTATATTGAAACCTTTTAAAACTTATTCAAGGATTTTAAAAAGTTTGATGACGCACATTAAACCTACTAGCTCTTCAAAGTTTGGTATTCTTTATTTTAAAATAAAAATACAAAATTTTAGCATAAAAAATATTTTATCTTATTAAACCTTAATTTCTTGGGCTTTCTTCTTTTAACAAAGATAAGCAATTTTAATTAGAGAAGTGAATAGTTTTGATGTGTAGATTTAAGATTTTTAGCTATAGAAATAAAAAAAGCAAAGAAAAAAACAAATATATTCATAATTTTTAGCCTTTAATGTTTCATCTTAATAGAAGTTGTATCGTTTATAAAACAATTGGGTTTAAATGCTAATACAATCAGATAAGAAGACATAATAATAATTGAGTTTATAACAATCCTGCTTAAAAATAATCCTATAAAAAACCAAACAAACTAATAATGCACTTTAAATTACTTTTTAATTTATCTTTTTTTTAAATATATTAAATTATATATATTATATTATAAGAACAGTAGTTTTAAAATGAACTAAAGTACCTAATTCGTAATGAACTAAAGTACGTAATTATTCGAGACGTAAAAACTTCCTGTTGTTATTATCCAACATAAAAAACAGAACATGCGAGGCAGTACAAAGTTGGACACACAACTTTTTTGATTAAGGATTAGGTCGGGGTTTACAATAACTAAAGTACACGATAACTAAAGTACACGATAACTAAAGTACGCGATAGCTAAAGTACAAAAATTCTTAAGGCATAGTCTTTATAAAAATAAGAAAATTTGTACATATACGATTGTGTTATTCTCAAGCCGTCTAGATGACATAAATTTAAATACTTTAAAATTTGATAATGAGCAATCCCGAAACTAAAAATACTTACTTGAGTCATATCAATACATATATACTCTTCCATAGACAATAAAGGTCTATTTAGTTTTTTACTTTGAGCCTTATCGAGAATATGTCTAAAACACGGTCTAATTTGATAAATATTAACAACCTATTTGTGTTTGTAATTAGAAATGCGACTCAACAAAATAATATTGTCTCTCTCAAAGCGGTCATAAATGAAAATGTTACTCATCAAAATTTTATTGTGTTTTTGCGGTCATAAGTTAAAATATGTAACATCAAAAATGTCGTTTTGCGGTTGTAAACTCTCTGAGTTTGCGACCGCAATTAGACAAGAAAAAAAAACTGTTTTGTGGTTGTCTAAAGAAACAGATTTTTTTCCTGTTATCTTTTTGCGGTTGTACAAAATTTACAGTTCTTCGTTGAACTTAACAAGTTTTGTTTATTTTCTATTAAATTTTCTTCTTCTTCTTTTTTTTTTTTTTAATCAAACTTCATCATAATACAATAAATTTATTTTTAAGATTTCACTAGAAAAAAAAAATTTATTATATTTTTACTTTGTTAAACATATTATATATCATAAGTCATTTTATTTGTTTGCTTAACTGCATGTTTCAATATAAACCAATAGACCTGAAGAAAACTTCTTTCTGTCTCTTTTATATAAGAATTAATAGTAGAAAATTATAAGCTTTGGATTTGTTTAACAAAACTTCATCAAAAAATATTATCATATATACTAAATAAATATTTAGTAGCAAAAATAAATTTTTACCTGAATTTCTCTTACAGAAATATTCAACTTTTAAATCCGGACGATCTTTGCACGCGGTAGGTAAGTAATAACTATCGGCATATAACGGGCAGTTTGGTTTTCCTTCGCAACTCTGAGTTACAGCGCACAATGCTAAAGGGGAAACACAATCTTTACCAGCAAATGAAACTTTATTAATTCTTAAATGATAGGAATTGCTTTTACAAGCAATGTTTTTATCTTCTCCGTGCTTTACTTCTATTTCCTTTATAGAATGCTCTAAAAGATATACATTAAAATTACATTATTAAGTGTTGAAAAAATAGTTTATTATAATAAAACTGAAAATAAAAATAATAAATCAACAAACAAGAACAATAAGTTTAAAAAATGGTAATAATAAAATGTATCAGTTAAAATTAAAAAAACTGATTGATTTAAGAATGACTCATACCTTCGCTCGTTAAGCATACGTATTTTATAACAGTTGGACCAACATTTTCAACATCGCAGCTGGCTGGTTGTTTTTTATTTTCTGCAAGATCTTTTAATTGAAACTTGCAAGATGATTCATTATTACATAAAGTTTGCATTGTTTCGAAAGAAACCGCACGATTACAACCAACTTTTTTGACATGGTTTACTCTTTTAATAGAAATTAACTTTGCTTGCTTACATTGAAGAGTGATTTTTTCATCATCGGTGACTGTTGTTCTTTTGTTCGATGATACTATTAGAGAATGAAATGTGAGAGTCAGCGGTATGTTGAGGGTGTGATTGGAGTAATAAAAAAATATATATTTAAATAAAGAGAGATAGAAAAGGGTAGAACTGTAGATATAAATTAAGGATAAAATATAAATTATAAATTTAGGATATTTTATATACTATAAAGTGACAATCATTGCTTATTTTTCTAATATTCATTGGTTGAAGGAAAATGTTATAGATCAGTAATTAAATTATGAATTTAGCATGATTAAATAACCTGAGGGTTTTCAGGTGTCCAAGAATAACAATTTAATAACGTTTAGTTAAAATAACTGGTATAACATTTTGTGTGATTTATATGCTTATTAATAAAAAAAAAGTTAGAAATAAATTATGGGTTGGGCACAAAACGACTTAGAGTTTCTTGCATTTTCACAGAATGTCACTATTTTAAACATTTTCGAAAAAAATTCAAAGAGTAATACCGGAGATGAGTTTTTACTTCATAAGGCTTTGTATTTTCATAAGCTAAAACTAAATTAGTAAAATGTTAAAGAAAAAATGATTTTAAATTTTCTAGAATGTTTGAGACATTGATTTGAGTAATTTTTTAAAACTTACTAACCTTTGTGCAAAGTTTTTGTTTTCAAGTTAGGTTGCCCTATGCATATAACTCCCTCTTCTGCTTTTGGAAACTTACGACAATCAAGTTGTTCAGGCCAAGGTAAGTCTACTCGTTTTAGTATACCTTCGCAGCCAAACTTTGCTTCTTCGCATAAAGACCGACATGGTAAAATTGGCTCATCCAACATAGTACACATGGGTATAAAAATTGAACACAAAAACAACGGTAAGTTTTTAGCGCAACCTGTTTCAATTAACTTTGTGTAATGGTCCAATCCGGATATTGCATCTTCTTGAGAAATATGAGATAAATTGTTAGGAAATCTTGTTTGATTATATAGCTTACGACATTGCGGAGCGTAATTGCTCTCACAGGTTTGCGAATTTATTCCATACAAAACATTTATACACACAAAAATCAGTGTAAAAAAGTTTAAAACATTCATCATCTTTGAACGCAACATTTTGATAGTAATGATCTTATTAACTTTTTGTGACTCTATCTAAATGAATAATGCAGCGTTTATTCGAATTTATTCATGAATGCCGTTGTTACAAACAGTTTCCATTGACATCGAGGCTGCGAGTTTATGTGTTTACGATTTGAAAAAAAGTAAATATCTTTATTTGCGCAATTTTTGCAAATCTTGATTAAGGCACTTAAAACAATAAACAACTGGCGTCTCCTAACGTTTTAAGTCCCTCCTTTAATTGCTCATTTCTCGCTTAATCAAATCCTAATTTATTTATTTTTGTATTCTCAATACATTTAACCTTAGAATCAATAATTTTTCATTAAATTTTAAAATGTATTTTACTAAACATTTATTCAACAAGAAAACGATGTTTGATAAAGAACCTCTTAAAAGTTTTATTTCTTACTTAAAAGTAAATGTTCGAAATTATAGGACAAAAGTGCAAAATTCAATCTTTATGTTACATAAAAATCATTTTTTAAATTCTAAAATCATTATTAAAAAAGTATTCTTGCTGACGGACACTTTTTGCAAATTTAACAAATAATTTAAAGTTCTTGAAAAGAAATAAATTCCCCAATATGAATAATTAAGTTTTTACAAAAATAAAATTTGTCAAATTTTGCCAAAGATAAGCATTCTAGAGACGATTAGAAACTATTGTTTCTTTTGTTGCTTAGAAATCCATTGTTTATTCACGAAGTCTAACTCAATGATGTGCGGTTTTTAGTGAACAGACCAAATGGTCTTGTTACCATGAACCGTTTTATATCATATTTATAAAAGAAAAGGAAGAAAATGAAGAAAAATTTGTAAAATCTAAAAAGTAATAAAATAGAAAATAAGGTAGAAAAGATGAGCCATGAATAAATCTATAAAAGTCAATTAAAAAATTTTATACTTTAATTTTATACTTTTTTTTTTTTTACTTTTTTTCGTTTTTATTTTTATTTTTCAAGTCAGTTTTTAATGTTAATATTATTAGATTAAATAATAAAAACTTAATCCAAAAATGAGGTGAATTTTAAAATTGCTCAATCTAACTTTTATATGAAACCTTTACATGAAACTTTTACAACTTTTGAGCAATGAATATTTATATACTGAATTTTTTTTATAAAATCATTGGCATTTACTAGGAAATTTTATGAGATCTATGGCAAAATATACATTTAGCTACAAAATTTAAAAAAAATAAAAGGTTTTGCATGCTCTTTGTTATTTTCAAAATTCACTCGTTTAGCATGCTTCACTCGTTTCGCTTCTGTTTACGATAAAGAAGTTTATGTTTATTTTTATTTTATTTAAAAACTTTCAAAACAAGCAACAAGTGTATTCTCTTACATCCATAAAATAGAGAAAACCTAATAACTGATCTTTTGTGCGCGTATATTACTTTCATATAAAGCGATTGTATGGATTCGAAATACCGAAATTTTGAGATAAAATTGGTTTTTGTACCTAAACATTGTAAATGAAGTTTATAGGGAAGAATTAATTAGGGTTGCATGACCAGAAACGGAGGTTGTGTAAGAAACAATGGCTTATAAAAAGCAAAGAATTTAAACATATTGCGAATGAACTTAGACACTCCCGTCAATAGTTAACTTATTCAACCGTTGATAATGAATGTAACCAACCATTAGACGCCCCTCATTAGTTAATTTAATCACCCGTTGCTAATGAACGTAACCAACCATTACAGATAAACTTTAAGCAAAATATTTAGAAGTTTTGAGATAGTTAAGTAGGTTTTAGAAAAAATGTTATTGGTATAAATTAAAGGTAAATAAACAGTAAATAATAACTAAAAACACATAAAACTTTAATTATTTTTCTGTTTTTTATATAACAGTTTTATTTATTTAACGGTTTCTTAAAAATTTTTGCGTTTTTGTTTTGGAAAAATTTAAATGATTCACTCTTAACATTTTATTCTTTTATTTTATTTTTCCTTTGTTTACCTGCCATCTTATAATCACAATTTGATCTTAACTTCATTTTCCTTTAAAGCTTGGTATTATTTTATCTTTAAAAGTCTGAAAAATGTCCAAAAAAAGTTGGATTATCATATTGACTTGAGGATAAATCATTTCAGACATATTAAAATGCAGAATAAACTTTGTAATCCGAATTATCAAACAACTATACATTTATTTAAACATTTATTTAGAGTCTTATAACTGTTATTTTATTTTAAAAGTTGTAAAGTTACATATTTATAAGTGATATTTTTTATTTATATACATAGAGCTTAAAAATATGTGTACTAAACATCTAATCTGTTGTAACTAATAACAGTTCTTTCAATAAAGTTATCTTAGAGAGTGCAAAACAACACAGCAAACAACCACAACTTATAAAACTAATGCTAACATGCTATCAAGCCCGTTGACAATAATTTTAAAAAGACAACTTATTACAACTTATAAAAAAGCACTGCAACAAATAGGATATCATTTTTACTAAACTAAATTTATAATACTTATTTAAATAGATTAAGGTTAACTTGATAGGAGGCTCTGATTACCTGGTTGTTTTAAAACACAAAAAGTATTTAAAAAAAGCAAATGTTAAGTTAATTTGTAAAAATCAATTTATTAACTCCAGTTACTTGACATGTTACGTAAACTAATTTTTGTAAAAGTATTGCTTATATCTCCTTCAATAAACAAGACCAGTCAATAAATATTTTTTCAACCCAGGTATTGGCTGATTATCTGAAAAGAGTCACCAAATAAATGCGTCATCAAGTTTTTAATACGGATTGTTAAAACAACGTGTTGTGTCTGATAAGTGAAAGCTTAAGCTATTTCAAAATCAAACTAATTCTTTGTTTGCTTTTATGCAATTTTTCTATACTATTTATTAAACCCTAGTTTAAAATTAGGAGTTTAAGCATAGATTTATTACTTACATACATTTTACATTAGGGCTCCGTCAGAAAAAAGCGAATACAGAATTTAAATGCTTTAAGTTTCAAATAATTTCTCTTAAATCGTTTTGAATGTGCAAAGATTTTTTCAAAACTTTAAGTGAATAATTGTCTGTTTTAATCAATCCATAAAATGTGCATTTAGGTATACGAGATACAATTTAAGATTAAAAAGAGTTCTTTGAAAGCTATAATTTAGAATTAGAAATAGTTTTTAAAGTACTTAACTCAAAATTAAAGTTTTTTCATTTTAAGTCTACGCATAACTTTCCATCACTTTTTAAACAAGAAACAAATAACTTTTAAAGAAACAGGTGACTTTTAAAATGGAAATTCTAGACAACTTATGTAGAGCTAAAGCTAAAGTCTATAACTAATTTTAGTTACTTTATCAACACTTTATGAGAGGTATTGTGATATATTTAAACTATTTATCCGAATTCAGCGTAAAAATCATATGTGAGTACGAGATATTGTTTTCTTCTATCAAAATATATGTGTATTTCTTATTTATTTTATATTTTATTTTACTTACTTGCTTTATTTCTTATCTTAATATTTATATTCCAAACTTTTTTTTGTAAAAAAATTTGTCATAATTATTTTCTTCCTTATCATCAGCATCATGTTCATTCGCTGCATTTTTTTACTTCTTCTATCATTTGTTCATCTGTTAGGTACCGTGCTCATTAAATTTTCATCTGCAGACATGACATCTTCAGCTGTTGTATCTGGAGGGTAAAAATCAGGGTATCATGTTTTTCTATTTAATCTTAAAGCTCTTTAAATGGGTTGCCATCTTTATCCAAATGGGCAGGTTTTTGCTGATCTTTCGAAATTCCTGATTTTGAAAAACTAACAATAGTAGAGGTTTTTACTTTTTGCCATACAAGATCAAGCATTTCCATTGCATCTAAAATTAAAAATATCGGAAGATCTTTTCTTTTCTTGATAGCTACAACCAGTCTTTATAATGCTAACCTCTGTAATAAACTTTCAAAAAGTGTATAACGCTCTGATCCATTGGTTGAAATTTCAACGTGGTATTCAGTGGTAAAAAAATGAGCTCAAAAGATTTTAAATTTTCAACTTTCCGGTTGAGCAATAATTTATAATAGGTGCTACTTACAAGTTTATACCTGAATAAAATTGTAGGGAGATTTTTTTCCTTCCATGACGTGATCATATCATCTGTACAAGAGTTACCCTCTCCCATACCGTCTTGAAAGTAACATTGTATCCGTTTTTCCATCAGACGCTTAAAATCCTTTGATATTATTATTTTCAGCAAGTTCTCGCATTTACTTTCAGAACTGATGCTAATACTGCTGCGTTTCTAATCCTTACATTTAAAAGCCATTTAAAAGCAAGATTATCTAAATTTGAAAATGATCTTTTTTTAATTCTCATACGTTTTGACTTTTTCCTTTGCGTGTTCATAGATTCGAAAATTTTTTCTTTATTTTTGATGTTAAAAGCGTATAATTCATATATAAGCGTATAAAAGTATAATTCGCTATTATGCTGATAAAACTACCTTTAAGAATCTGTATTTTGCAATTTTTCAGTCTCATCTCAACTACTGTTGTTAAGTTTGGGGACAAATTGGCAACTGTGGTATTAATAAATTGTTACCAGCTCAGCGTCAATCAATCCAAATAATAAATTTTCAACTCCATTGAACAGAAACTTCTTCAAAAAACTTCAAATTTCTACTTGTCAGCACTAGTTAGATTTGCTTTGCTTTTGACTCCCTTAATAAATGACTCCTTTAAATCTTCTTTTTGTTTTTGACTCCCTTAATAAAAATTTATCTTCGTCTATTACAACCTTTTTCACTGAAACCCAATTTATACATTCACATTTAACTTGAAACATCAATAATGGAAAACTAAATGAACCTCCCTATAAAACTTTGAGGTATGGTAAGTATTCAAATAGAGATCAGTGCATCAGTGAATGGAGTCGAAGTCTTGTGTGCATTGTGAATGAGTTTGAAAAATTAAAACTTCAAAATAATTTATCTTTATTTCTTTATTTAAGACAAAATAAATTTGAATAAATTATAAAAAAAACTATTTCAACTTTTTATCATTATTAACTTTTTTTAGTTTTCTTATTTTTTTTTCTTTTTACTATTTTTGTAAATTTTATTGTTTTTGTCATTATTGTTTATAATTTTTATTACTGCTATTTTTATTATTACTATTATTATTATAATTATTATAAATACTACTATTTTGGCTGTTACTTTTGCTCTAATAATGAATAAAGTTATTATTGTTATTATCATTATTTTTTAAATTAATATAATTAATATAGTTATTTGGTGTTACTCCTTTGATCAGGTTTTTGCATGAGTGACTCCTTCTTTGTCAATCAATTTTTTTATTTTATTTTTAATAATGATACTATTTTATAAAATTATAATATTTTATTATTTATAGGTATTCTTGTTGTTATTATTATTGCTGTTATATTACTATAATTATATGATTGTAAATTTTGAGAAAAATAAATATCCTTGTTGTTGTTG
This sequence comes from Hydra vulgaris, assembly GCF_038396675.1. Taxonomy (NCBI): domain Eukaryota; kingdom Metazoa; phylum Cnidaria; class Hydrozoa; order Anthoathecata; family Hydridae; genus Hydra; species Hydra vulgaris. Next base: position 23,926,926 of record NC_088921.1, on the reverse strand, counting down.
TTGTTGTTGTTGTTGTTGTTGTTGTTGTTGTTGTTGTTGTATTTTTTGAAACGCCGAATTTCATAGCAACCTGAGACTTTAAAGATCTTTCTCCAATTTCCTTTAAAGCAGCGTTCTTTTCTTTGATTGATATTTTGTTAACTTTTCTCTTTACAGCAACAGCAGCCATTGTAAAATGTAAACACAATACGCCACTTTTGTTATACTTTTCCAATGCACGTTAGCATAACTTGTACTATAAACTTTTTTATTTTCAAAACTATTAATAGTGTTTACATTGCAACGCGGTTTAAATAAACTTTCAAATTTTGACGGGAAACTTGGCTGCGCTTGAGGGAAAAAGTTTAAATTAATTAAAAAAATAATAATAACTTTTACGATAATTTTGTTTTAATTTTTCTTCTAAAGTTTGAGTTATCAGAAGAACATTAACCACGAGAACAGATAAAATGGTTCGAGCTAACGGGGGTTGGAGTTATTGATTGATTAATATGAGAAAGTATTATTGAAGTTAAAGGGGAACGTGAAAGTACTTCGAGTTACTCGAAGTTTGAGTTATCCGGTGTTTGAGATATCGGGAGTTCACTGTGTGTACATAAGGGATCGTTCATAAATTATGCAACGCAAAGTATATTTAAAAAACAGAAGTAGGAGATATTAGCTCTTTTACGCGACAATTTTCATAAAATTTAAAGAGTTAATTTGATTTTTTATTGAAATTAAGACTCTGCGAGCGAAAACTTTTGACCTTTTTTGTTTTGTTTATTGTGAAAGTTTGCGTTATATTCATGGACGATCATGGAGTATTCATGGACGATCCCTAAACAATTATTTTAAAATGAGATAAGTTTAATCGAATGAATGTTTAGAGGGGTTTCAAAGTGAAGGCTAATACACTTGGACATATGAAAATAAATAATTTCCAGTATAAAGTATATTCATAAATATCCTATTTGATCAACCCTGGTTACAAAGAAATGTATAAGTGACGGTAATTGCATAAGTGACAGTGCATATAAAAGTGACGGTAACCGTAAAAGTGACAGTGTATACTTGCTGAAACTAAGATACAGCTATGAAAAATAAAATCTTTCAAAATATTATTTTGATTTATTAGTTTATTAACTTATTAAATAATAATTTATTAATTAAGTTGTTAAACAGTTAACTTGTTTTTTTTACTGTTCGTTTTTATACTTATTGCTGTAAAGGTTTTATGTTTTGGTCCAATCAATACGTTCAATAGATGACTCAAAAGATATTTTAAATTGGTTTTAAAAGTTTTACATTTTGACCCTATGAAAAAAGTTTATAAATAGGCTAGGTGTGTACAAGCGCAACAGATTAAAAAGTATCCTAGTTTCTCAGACTTTTTCTTGACACTACAATCCCTTGTAATTTCAGTATTGGTTGATTTTTTATATTTATTTTTAACTTATTCTATTTTTTTTTAATTACCATTTAATGCATACTCTATTTTCAATAATATTGTGCTGGCAAAATATTAGCAACAACGATATTTGAGTCATACATACTACATACATACATGCATACATACATACTACATACATACATGCATACATACATATTGCTTTACTGACATAAGTGGTAATAAGTAAAGATTTGTATTCGCATGAAGTACATTTATTAGGTAGTGGTTAAATCAATGAATAAGTATGGTCTGATAATATAGGTGATAAAACATCTGAATTAAAACTAACACTTTGAAACTCTGTGAAATCGACTAATCCAATGTTCTCTTTTTAAGCTATTTCTTTCAAAATTCGGAAACAATACACTCGGAATAGTAACTCACATCTGCACTCTGATAGTATTTTCCCTTCGTGAAAGCGCGCTTTAAATTTTTTAGCTTATAGCAACTATAGGTACATTCTATTACAGCACAACTAACTTTCATCTTAAATATTTTATCAGCTCGCAACTGAGAAATCAAGTATTTGCCCGTCTCTTTGTTCCAGGACTTTTCTAGCGCAATATTATTAATGGCAGAACTTTGCCCGAACTAGTGCATTTATATATTCTAGAAAGTATCTTTTCCTACTTCATACTGTATATTAAATTGTAAATTTCTTTATTTAGTTGTGAATATTTTGCTCATGACTTGTAATTTTCATTATATTTTTATACTTTATACGTTAATTTTATATTTTATAAATTTCTAAATTGTAGCAAGAAACAAACAAAAAATGACACTCTGGAAAAATTCCTTTAATTTTTTACGAAAGAATAAAAAAAGAGAAAAAGAAACTCTCAATAAAGCTATATATATAAAAATTTTATGTTTATAAATTTTTGCAACCTAAGAACTTGTCATCAAGCCCTCTTCTTCGATTGCATTGTTTTAAAACTAGGTTAAGCTCACCAGGGTACGGATTCACAACTTTTGCGTAACTCTTGCGTAACTCTTGCGTAACTCTAACTGAGCAAAAGTTACAAAAAACTTACGCAAACTATTAAATTAGAGTTAGAGTTCTTGCTTTATAAGCAAGAGATCCAGGTTCGAAACGAGCCTTGGACATATTTTCGCGTCACGGTAGGGAAGGAGGCGTGGTTAAACGCAGCATTTGCGTAAAGTTAAGGTTGCGCATGAGTTACGCAAAACTTAGGCAAAAACTTACGCAAAATTTAAAGCAAATATTTTATAACTATTTTGTAAAGGAAGCAGTTAGTGTTACTAATTCTTTATTTTATTAATACATACAGGGCAATGTGACCAAACAGTAAATGCATCTTTTTTTAAAGACAGGGGCTCACATTTACCTACAAATATTTTTTTGTTGTTGTTACTATATTTAAAAATATAGCAAAAGCATATAGGGGCCATTCAAATAATACGTGACATTCTTACATAGTGTGGGGGTGTTTGAAAGTGTCACCAAATATCACATGGGAGAAGGGGTGGTTAGCCATAGTGTTCCATGACAAAATTTTTAAATTTTAAATTCTAATCACAGCAGAATAGTAAACCTTAAACAAAAAAAAGTACAAACTCAAAGACATAATTGTTTAAAAATAATGTCACGTCACAAAGAGGGCGGGGAGAGATTGTTTAAAATGTCACATATACAAAGAAGGGAGTCTAAAAACAGCAAAAAAGTGTCTTTTATTATTTGAATAGCCCTATATAGCATATATGTGCAATTACTTTTAAAAGTAATAGCATATTAGTTTATTTGAAACTATTTATAAATAAACATTATGTTGTCAGAAATATAAAGAACATTCTAAAAATATAAACAAAAGTTCAACAATTTTTCTATAACATATTATGAAAAATACATTATTGTATTTTTCATAATACGTAATGGAAAAGTTATATTTTTCATAATATGTTATATCAACTAGACTCATACATTAATGTATTAATCTAGTCGATATTAATCTACATTCCTAACTTCGTTGCGTACAGTTTCAATTTCAATATTAGTTAATAAAAGTTGAGTTTGAATTAAAATCCACTTGTTTTTTGTAAGTTTTTTTCAGTGATATTTCAGATTGAGAATTTGTAATACCATTTTTGCACGAATAAAAACATGATTCTTATATTTGATGGATCGAGTAAAGTTAATTCTGTGAATCGGGCACATACAGTATAAAAAAGTTTGATCATTGACAGAGTAAGTATTGATTAAGTCACAACAACAAGTATTGTAGTAGGTTTTCAAGACATCAAATACAGTACAATCTAATAGCTACAACCAGTGTGAACAATATGCTGTCATCTCAAAAATTGTAATACTATTTTCAACAGCAACAGATAATAATTCTAGTGAATTGTGAAAAGTGCTATCACTCCATTTGGACTAACTGGTGGATAAAGGAATTTTTTATGGAACTTCTGCTCTTTGCAATAACAAAGTACAACAATGAGAATTTATATAGAAATACAAAATAAAAGATCTACCAAAACAATTTAAACTATTACAGAATATATTTGTTATTTGCAAATAACAATATTATTGACCAAGGCTTTGAAAAACAATGCTCTTTTTTTAATAATTTAAATTATCCATAGATGTTAATAACATATCCTGGAGATCGAGGTTCGAAACGAGCTCTGGACAAATTTTTGCGTCACGGTAAGAAAGGAGGCGTGAACTTTCTGGTTAAATGCACTTCCGCGGTGCTCTGTGACAAGATCGTTGGGACTTCTTGGGGCACCTAAAAAAAACAAAAAAAAAAATTATAAATTTAAAAACAAAAAAAGATGTTTGAAAAACAAATAAATTAACTACATATTTTTGTGAATATTGTATCTATATTAGCACACATATTTTCTCTCTCTCACAGAGAGAGTGAGAGAAAGGCTCTCTCTTTATGCTAGTTATGCAAGTTAAAGTGTATACTTCAATAATATTATTGCATTTTTGTATAGTATAGTATAGATAGTATAGTATAGATACAACCATAAGGTAGTATAGCATGGATACATCATATAGTTTTAAAGTATGACAGTAACTAGTTATTAACTTAACTTATTTAATAAGTCATTGGCATACCAGAAAACTATATGATATATCTGTACTATGGTCGCTCTCCTTGTTTTAGCTAGGCTATGAGAGAGTAAACCATCCATTATTTCGATTGTATGTATTTTAACCTTAAATTGAAGGTGAAAAGAAGTTTTATAAAACAAGTTTATGTGGCACATCTAAATTTTTGGTAAATATATTGCTATTGTTGTTGTTGTTAAAAAAAAATTATAGTTGAATTATCTTAATGTAATTGCTACAGAAACGTTTAATGCTTAATGTTTAATGTTTAACGTCGTTTCATTAGTTACTAGGCTTTGAATGAGCGCATTCTCAAAATGCACTCGGTCATTGGAGAAAGATCTCTTAAGAAAGTTAAAACTTTTTTCCTTTTGGAATTTAATTATTATTTTAGATATATTACATAAAGAATCATACTAAGATAAATAATCATCGTTAAGATCATATTATAATTGAAGTAAGTATATAAAATAGCTATATATACATTTTTATTAGATAAAGTAGAAAGGATTTTAATTTTTTAAATCGTTTATATTTTGTTTGTTTTAGTTTTTCTATTAGCAGTTTTATTTTTATTTTTTTATTTTTTAGAAAGAAAATAGGGGTATGGATGTTATTTAAAGTTATACTAATGCTATTTCCATAAAATTGGTTATTACTACTTTGAAATTTCTGTGATGCTATTAACTATTTTTGTTCTTTTTTAGAAAATTTAGAAAAACAAATTAAAATTGTGTCAGTGCCAACACTGATATGGCATGTCACATGTAATTGTATGTAAAGTTTAAATTTTGTTATGAGGATTACAGTTCTTATGAAAAAAAAAAGAAGGTAAATAGTATTGTTTGTAAATGAATATTTTTCTTTACTTTGAATCTTTTTAAATTTTCTCACATCATTTTTAAAATTTTTGTTTGCACACGTTTATTGCTTGCATATATGCTTTTTTGATACGTATGTGTATGTGGTAATAAGTGCTTTATAGTTGTTTTATCAATGTGTTTTTATAATAATGTAAAGTGTTTTTTTATTGTTTATGTATGTGTTAATATGTGTTATATAATTGTTTTAAAAATGTGTTTAAATATGTATATAAGGTATATATTAAACTTTATATACATATTTAAACACATTTATTGTGTTAATAGTTGGTATATATGTTTATATTATGTTGTTTCCGTGTTTTAAACGTGCTGTGACTTGGTAAACGTGTAGAGCAAGGTTTGTCAACTTTTCCAGCCAAGTGATGTACTTATAACAGAGAGTTACATGATAGTGTTTAGTGTCAAACTATTACAGCTTTAGGTCTAGCTATTTTCAAGCCTTTATTATTAATTATTCTAAAAATACATAATAATGTATTTTAATAACATTTTGCTTAATATTGTTACTTATGTTCTGTTATAATGAATGTTATCTTACTTAAGTTATGTTATATACATATTACATTAACTTATGGTGTGTGCTATTGTTGTGTGTTGTTGCTGTGATGTTTTTTTGTTATCTTTTGAGTTTATAGACATTTGGCTTATTTTCATGTTGGTGTCTGTTGTTAAAAATGGTAAATAGGTAGTTTTAGTAAAATTCACTGCTTTTGTCTTTAGCGCTGTTTACTACATGATTTTGCTATAAATATTTTGGAATTTTGATGTTCCAGCAAAAATTATTTTGTAAAAGACAACATGAAATGATAATATTTTACAACTACTACTCTGGTAAATCACAACAGCTTTTCTCTATAAAATACATTGATTTTTGTTTTTTGTTTGTAATGTTTTTCTTATTTACTTATTTGTTACATTTTTCATTTTAGATTTATCAGATGATGTATTTATGTGGTAATAGAAGAACAAAATATTGTAAAGTTTTATGAATTTTTTAAAAACGTTGACTAATAATTTTTTTGAAGAAATAATATTTAAGTTTGCAAAAAAGGGTTTACAACGTTTTCTTTAATTTTTCTTTGTTAGCAGTATGTTTATTATTAGAATTGCAGGTTTTTAAAAATTTTTTAAATTATTATTTGCCAGCTGATATATATATATATATATATATATATATATTTATATATATATATATATATATATATATATATATATATATATATATATATATATATATATATATATATATATATATATATATATATATATATATATATATATATATATATATATATATACTTTTTTAAAGTCATAAGATTTATGTATAGTTTATTTTAAATGACAGTCTGTTATATATAAAAATTATTTGTGTGTGCTATTTAGAGTAAAAAAAAATTATATAGGAAAGATTGCAATCTTCAGGATTCGTTTAAGATTTTTTGTTACACTTTCAATTAAAAGTAAAGTTTAAATGGATGATATTAGACTAGAAGCAGATATTAGTTTAGAAAATGGAAATGTTAATAGGCAAGTTAATCGTCGCAGAAATGAAAGAGATAGGCTTAGGCGAGATAAAATTAATAATCAACAAAATGCTAGAAATGCTGCTCGGCAAGCAGCAAATAATTCAAACCCAAATGAGGAGAGCTTGGTAAGGCGAGTTGAAAATAATTGTCGCAGAAATGAAAGAAATAGGCTGAGGCGAGATGAAATTAATAATTGACAAAATGCTAGAAAAGCTGCCAGATACAAAAGAATGCATTGTATTGCAAGAAGTAATACTATTCCAGATTAAAATTATTTAGGAGAAATGAATTATATTTGTTAGCATTGTGATGCAAAAAAATTTCCTGATGAAACACATTTTTTATGTTGCCATAATGGAAAGGTTGTTTTGTCGAAACCTTCACCATTTCCACAAGATTTATTTAAAGGAAATTATGCAGATGGAAATGCCAATCTGCATAATTTCCTTTAAATAATCTTTCTTTTGCATCATTTAAAGCTAATGTAATTCAATGAATCATGGGCCGCCATGTTTTAGAATATGTGGTCAAGTTTTTCATCGTATAGCTAAATCAAGATGTTCTGCCGACATAATGTCAACTATACATCTATGATCCACTTGCAGCAGTAAATTTTAGAATGCAACAATGTGGTAATGATCTTTGCATAAATGATTTAATGTTTCGGTTGTAAACTACTATTAGTGAAGAGAACCCATTTGCTCTTGCATTTAAAAACATGGTTGAAGTGGAAGATGAAGAAATTCGTCGAGCAGCTCTAGAAGATTGCTCATTGTCAGTTGTAAAAATGTCTTAACTTGAAGGGCAAGATAGACGTCGCTATAATCTCCCTTCACATAATGAAGTTGCAGTTGTATTTGTTGGTGAAGATGGTGCACCTCCTGCTTCCAGGGAAGTTGTTATTTACCCAAGAGGTCATCCTTTTAAAACTATATGAAGTATGTCTGCCAATTTAGATCCTATGGTTTATCCTCTATTTTTTCCGAGGGTTGATGCTGGTTGGCATAATCAATTAATTCACAACCCTGAATGTGCTACATTGGTTAGAAATCATGTTATATTATCTCAGTATTACAATTATAAACTTTCAGTTAGACAATTTTTTTCTTCAATCTTTTATGGCAAAAAACTGTTTCAGCAATATGCTGTTGATGCGTATGTTAAAATTGGAGGCCAGTGCCTTACTTTCATCAGAAATAACCAAAACAAACTAAGAAGCGAGCAGTATGATGTCTTACACAAACATGTAAATAACCTTGGAAATGATCATAATGTTAGACCAGGGCGTGTTGTAATTTTACCATTAACTTATGTAGGAAGTCCTAGAGCTTTAAAAGAAAACTTTGAAGATGCTATGGCTATAATTAAAAAGTATGGTAAACCAGATCTTTTTATTACTTTCACTTGCAACCCAAAATGGCGCGAGATAACTGAAAATTTATATCCAGGTTAGACAGCAAAAGATAGACCTGACTTGGTTATTCGAGTAGTTAAACTCAAATTAAATAACCTTCTCAATGACATTTTTAAGCACAGTGTATTAGGGAAAGTTGTAACACATGTTCAGGTTTTTGAGTTTCAAAAGCGTGGTTTGCCACATGTTCATATTTTACTTCACTTTGCAAATGATGATAAGCTTGAATCAGCTCATGATATCAATAATTTAATATCTGCAGAAATTCCAGATCCGATTGTTAAATTAGACCTTTATGACATTGTTAAAACTTGCATGATTCACGGTCCATGTGGCATATTGAATCCAAATTCTCCCTGCATGAAAGATGGGGTGTGCAGCAAAAACTATCCTAAAGAATTTAATGCTAACACAGTAGCAGTTCATAATGGTTATCCACGCTCTAGACGTCGTGATAATGGTTTGATTATCAATATTAAAGGTAACAATGTAGATAACTGCTGGGTGGTACCTTACAATCCATGGTTATCTAAGAAATATCAAGCTCACATTAATGTTGAAGCTTGCATGTTTGTTAAGGCTGTTAAATATTTGTACAAATACATATACAAGGGTCACGACTGTGCTAATATTTTAATAAATGAAAAAATTAATCATGAGCCATCCTTTAAATGGAGGGCTCATCTATACCGGGGTTGTTGAGAGACACCAAAGAAAAAACAGCAACCAAAAGGTTGTAAATGTCTTCTATCAGTGAAGATATTTATAACTTTTTGTTGCCGCTTTTTCTTCGGTGATTTTTTTTTATTTTTTTTTATATTGTAATTTTTTTTTAATTTGTAATTTTTTAGTAATACATTGTTGTATATTTGGTTTGTTTTTGTCTTTTTTAATTAAAATTTTATTTGTTTATCACCAATTAAACTAAAGTATAGTTAAATTGATTCATTACCCAATCACCATAATACGATGTTACATTCTATTGTTAAAAATAATTAACTGGTAGTTTGATTTATTGAAAACACTGCTTTTATAATTTACTATAGTATTACCAAGACAGTATATTTAGCTGTATAAATGTAATTTATTTATATCTCAATTTGATTTTTTATCTTTAATGTTTATAGTTTGGCTCCTTGAAGCATTTGTTATTTTGCTTTTAAATTAAAATATTTTAAATCTATTTTAATGTCTTTTAAATTAAACTAAAGTTTACTAAAAGCCAACATGAAATAACGTCATAAAACAACACCGACAAGCTGCATCATCACGACAGTTTGAGCATGACAACAGGTTACCGAAAAGCAGAAAAATACCGTACTTTTTATTTTATTTTTACAGACAGTTTAATTTTTTAATTTGAAGGTGTTTTTCTAAAAGAGTATTGGTTAAAGTTTCGCAAATTTAAATTGTGGAAAACAGCCACTATAAATTAAGTAACAGACCGCCCATAACCTGTATTACGGGTTGCTTTCTGCTAGTTTAAATAAATAACTGAACGTATAGCAGTATGAAAATAATACAAAATTATATTTTATTGGCAATAACAAACAAAATCTGAAATCTTTTACAGTAATAAAAATGCTATTTTTTAATATTTTCAGATGATTTAAAGTTACGCCAAACTTAAGTCAGAATATAGCAAGCGTAACTTTTTTTGCGTAATGTTTGCTGAGCACTTTTTAGGAAAATGTTGTGAAAATCGTTTTTTCCGTCAAAGCTTAAGTTTTTGGTAACGCAAGGTTTGTGAATATGAACTTTGAACTTAAGCAAAACTTACGCAAACTTTGGACTTACGAAAGTGTTGTGAATCCGCACCCAGGAGATTCGTCAAACCAAGGACGTAAAATAAGATTATCTTATTTTACGTCCTTGGTCAAACCGAGGACCAATTGTTTAAAAGCCAAGACACGCGCGATAGCAATTGTTATAAATAACAAAAGCCAAACAATAGGAAACATTTGCGTCACGCGGAAATACTTTTTCACGATTATACATCAAAATGATAACTGTCTTATATATCCGATTAAATAAAAAAACTTTATTTTACAAAGTAATGTGGTTAATTTATTTCAATATTCTGTTAAAAAAAATTCTATATATTTAATCACCTATGTATAACTCCTGTATAAATATATAACCAAATGTTTTAAAATCATATGATTATTCTAGAGCTCTACTTGTAAAAAAAAAATTCATATACAGAAAAATATCAAAAAAATGTTGTTAGAGAAAAAACGATTCAATTTCCGTCAAAAAAGAGAAGTTTAAATCTATAAGAGATTAGCGAAATCTAAATGCAGGGGGTAATGCAGGGGGTAATGGTTGCCAACAAACTCTAGCTCAATCTATTAATGATATGACCTAAAACACAAAGAAAATTTTTTTTACTTTAGAATATTTATTTTAGTATATCACATATTGCATTTTTACAAAAATATTATTTTTGACGTCAAAGTGTTCTTTACAAATAAGTTATTATAACACAAAACTTTCTAGTCAATTTCCCGAAAGTTAGTGTTTTACGGGTGATAAAATGTTTACTAAAAGAAGTTTGCAAAGTAAAAATACCGGCTAAATGTCGGTTTATCTTGTAAAATTATTTCGAAAAATGACGCTAAAAATTCCAACCCGCATAGAATTTCAGTAATCAGGCGGCGCTTCTGATCTATAACAATGCGTTAAAGGTCCATCAAATTATAGGTCCTTGGTCAAACTCATTTGTGTATCAAAATCAATGACATAAGCAAAGTATATTAGGTGTTCTTAACATTTGAACAATTTGAGAATTAAACATCATTAATAATCTTAAAAAGCAAAATGCTTGCAAAAAAAAAACAATATAATGAAGAATTGAAGGATAATTAAGGAAATAAAGAAGAAAAAGATGAAGAAGAAGAAGAAGAAGAAAGAGCAACGTTAAGTGTGAAGAAGAAGAAAGAGCAACGTTAAGTTGGAAGAAGAAGAAAGAGCAACGTTAAGTTGGAAGAAGAAGAAAGAGCAACGTTAAGTTGGAAGAAGAAGAAAAAGCAACGTTAAGTTGGAAGAAGAAGAAGAAGAAGAAGAAGAAGAAGAAGAAGAAGAAGAAGAAGAAGAAGAAGAAGAAGAAGAAGAAGAAGAAGAAGAAGAAGAAGAAGAAGAAGAAGAAGAAGAAGAAGAAGAAGAAGAAGAAGAAGAAGAAGAAGAAGAAGAAGAAGAAGAAGAAGAAGAAGAAGAAGAAGAAGAAGAAGAAGAAGAAGAAGAAGAAGAAGAAGAAGAAGAAGAAGAAGAAGAAGAAGAAGAAGAAGAAGAAGAAGAAGAAGAAGAAGAAAAAGAAAGAGCAACGTTAAGTTGGAATCATTTTTTAAAAATAACAAACTCTTAATAAAAATTTGTTTTAAAGTTTGATTATTTATATTCAAGTATACTCCTAAAAAAGTATATATTGTAATATAAATTGTTATTTATTTATTAATATTGAAAATCTATAAATATTTTTACTGAAAATAGATTTTGAATGGGTCTTAGTGATACGATGATTCTTTCTTTTTGCTTAAAATTGAGCAGATCTAGTTGATGATTATTGGTTAAGTTGTAATGGTTAGTCATTGGTTATGTTACTCAGTGACGAATCCAGGATTTTTTGGCGGTTGAAATCGTTTACATCCAAACATGGAGCAAACTCCAAGCATTTGTATGTTTATGCTTATGTCAAATAATGAGGCTGTGCAAAAAATTGAGGTGATTGGAAGCAGGGAACGAAAAAGCCCTTTGACTTCATCCCCAACCCCCCAACCCCATCCCAAACGTGAGAGGGAACAAGTTGATAAAAAAAGTTTTGAACTTTTCCTAATATGACTTATATTCATCGATAAATTTTAAGTTTTATCGTATTATCTCTGAGCGATTAAAAATTATGACCATATAAAATTTGTAACCCACTCAAATTGAGGGAGGCTTAAATTTATATGGTCATAATTTTTGAACACTCAGAGATAATACTATGAAATTTAAAATTTGTCAATGAATATAAGTCTTATTAGGAAAAGTTCAAAACTTTTTTTATTAACTTGTAGCCCTACACGTTTGGAGTGGGGGGAGGGGGTGGATGAAGTCAAAGGGATTTTTTGTTCCCTGCCTCCAATCAACCTCAATTTTTTGCACAGCCTCATTATTTTACATAAGCATAAACATACAAATGTTTGAAGTTTGCTCCATGTTTGGATGTTAGCTCAACCACCAAAAAGTCCTGAATCCGTCACTGAGTAACATAACCAATGACTAACAAACAAACAAACTTATTTAATGCTATGTTTCATACAAAATTGATCTAGGACATATTTATCGTTAATTATTCTTTTGCAAATATGACTCTTTGCTTTATTTGATATGCTTTTAATTAATTTTTTGTATGGGTTCTTTCTATTTTTATATTTGGCATTTTATATTTTAATACAGCCATCCTCTGTTATACAAATCTGTGGAATGGAGATATAGTTGCTCAGATTGTTATGATCGCCCGGATTGTATTTTTGCTAAGTAATATATATATATATATATATATATATATATATATATATATATATATATATATAATATATATATATATAATATATATATATATATATATATATATATATATATATATATATATATATATATATATATATATATATATATATATATATATATATATATATACATATATATATATATTATAGGTCAACAAAAAAAAGTATATTTTTTTTGTCGAAAAATACATTTTTCGTAGAGCATTTCTCATTTTGATTTCAAATATGCAATTCATATTTAACCATTACATCAAGTTGTAAAGATATTTGGGTTCAAATCTTTAGTATGTGGGGTAAAATCTCTAACATTTGAAAAATATAAATTAATCAAAAGTATGTCAACCTTGGTCTCATCAGAAGCGTGTTTTCATAGAGATTTGAAAAAGTATATTTATTTTTACTTAAAGTTTAATGACAAAAAATATATTATAAAAAAAATGCTAAAGACTCTTTAAAAACTTTAAAATATATATTTCTCAACGTAATATAAAAAGTATTTATTTTTATCACAAACATTTTTAAAACCTCTAAAAAAATACGCTTCTTTTGAGACTCATGTTGAAATACTTTTGAATAATTGTTTTGTGACAATATTTAGGATTTTAAAGATACTAAAGATTTGAACTTAAATATCTTTACAACTTGAAGTGATGGCAAAAAATGAATAGCATACTTGAAATCAAAATGAGAATTGTTCTACAAAAAATGTATTCTTTGTTCTACAAAAAAAAATTTTTTTGTTGACCTGTGTATTTTTAAAGTATACATAAGTGGGGTTTTGAAATATGCGAAATTATATAAAAATTCCATAAATTACAATTTTTTTATTAAAAGCTTTTAGTTTTTTAATGTTTCTTTTTTTTTGGTTTGTCAAAATTTGAATCAACTTTAAAAAAAGAGCGGAAAATTTTGAATGGACGAAGTTCAATAACATGGCAAACTTTCACATTTCATATTTTTTTATCCTCCTATACAAATTATTTAAAATCGAAAGTTAAAATAAAAAAAATATTTTTTTTATCTAAACCAAAAGGCATTTTATGACACACTTGGCAATAAAAGGGAATCGCAATAATACTTTCTCCGCCATTGTAGCACATAAACATTGTATGAAAAAGGATCTTCCAAGTTAAGGTACCTGTTCATTTTCAACTGCATAGGGCTAATGGCTTACTCAAACAGTAACTGGGTGGGCTGGCTAGACTGAGAAGACCTCATTTAAAAATATTTAACTTTTTAACAAAGCCAGTTTTCACAAACCGGGAATCTCTTTTTCAACGTCGACTTTAGAGTATAGCTTATCGCTGTTTGATGACTTGTTAAGAACTCAGGTATTTCTCAATGTTGAAAAGTTTGGACACCACATGGCCGATACTAGGTTTTTGGTCAGAGCAAAAAAATAAAGATATCTCTTCAATCTTGGTGAATGGGCCAATACTAGCGACAATTTGAAAAAAGAAAGAGATTTGTTTTTTTATTATTTATAATGTTTTTAATTATTAAGAAAAATGAACTTTAAAGATTTTTAGTTCGGAAAAAATCAAATTTAATCAAAATTACATGATCAAATTCCTCTGGTGTAAGGATGCTTTCAAATAGTGAACGGAAACTTTCGGCTTCGGCCGAAACCGAAACCGAAATTTCTGCTTCAACAATCTTTTTACTTTTCCTGTTTTGGCCGAAATTTCGGTTCAAACCGCAACCGAAATGAACCGAAACTTTTAAAAGATTTTTTTTAAGTTTTAATATAGAGTGGGATCATGACAGTTTCCTAATTGTAATCGTTTGTTGTAAATCAGTTTTTTAATTATAACAATTGTAAAAATTTTAATTGAAATCACGTTACATAATAGTTTTAAGTTATTATTCTCAAATCATTCTTAAAATGAATTAACATTTAAGTAAAGCAACCCAAACCAATAGTTTCATCAAAAGTTAATCGATAAAAAACTGGTTTATGGAATCGTTTTACCGTGACAGTTAGTGATTTCAAATACTGAACTTGCAATTTGAAAATATCTCGTGGATCGCACAATCCAAAACTTCAATCACTTAGCGGACTTTCATCACATTTAAGAAGTGGTTTACTCTAAAAAATCTCTTAACTGAAAAAGCAATACAACTACCGGCAGTCCTATAAATCTCAAAAATTGATTCAAACTTCAAAGAAGGTCTAAAGTTTCTTGTGCGACCGTGGCGCAGTGGTTAGAGCGCTTGCCTTTTAAGCAGGAGATCCAGGCTCAAAACGAGCTTCGGATATATTTTTGCGTCACGGTAATGAAGGAGGCGTGAAATTCCTGGTTAAATACACTTCCTCAGGGCTCTGTGACAAGACCTATAGGTCTTCTTGGGGCACAAAAATAACAAAAAAAAAGTTTCATTGGTTTATATTAGAAAACAACATTAAAAGCAAAGTTTGGTTTGGCAAAAGTAGCAAAGAGATTCCTTAGACCTCCACCAACATCTGCCGAAGTTAAAAGGTTGTTTTTAACTGCTGGAGAAATTCTTTCAAATGAAAGAAACAGAATTTTGCCAGAAAACATGAAAAAATATGTACTTTGCAGAGAAAATACTTCAATTATTACCTTTAATTATTGAAATGTCTTGACGTATTAGAGTTTTTATCAAACTATATTACATGGTGATTGGCTAGATATATGTAAAATAAGTTTTTTTTGCTTTAATTTGGTGATCATAAAAGGTTCAGGGATTTTAAACATTCCATTTTCACATTTCGGCCGAAATTTCGGTTTCCGTTTCGGCCGAAATTTCGGTTTCGGTTTCGGCTACGGCTTCACAAAACCGAAATTTCGGTACTTTCGGTTTCGGTTCAAATTTTGGTTTTGGTCGATCACTACTTTCAAATGCTGGCCTAACCCTAACCCTGAGCTGGAATTCCAGCGGGTCTCAACAGGTGCAACGATTTTATAAAATTCAGCTAAAAGAGATTATGATAAAATTTGGTTTATAACTACTATTATACTTGGTTATATAAAATTGGTTTCGGACTAACCAAGTTTTTTCTTTTAAATTAACTTTATAACCAAGTTAGTAACACTGTATGTTTCAGATATAATATTAAAAACGTTCAGAAAATGAATTAGATAATAGTTTCATTGCTTGAATCAGCCTTTCATCGATTGTTCATCCTGACACACTCTATACTAATTTTATGTTGGTCAATGCTATTTTTATGAGTTCTGGATAACAGTTTCTTAAATTCATCAACAGCGTTTTTCACTTCAGGGATGCTAAGGTACTCAGACACCACAAGATTAAGTCCAGTTCTTTGAGATATAGTGAGTTGTTAGACCAAGGTATGCATCAAAGTTCCTAAACAAGTATGCAAATTTTATTTAAATATATTGTAAACAAGCTATTCGATGTTATTGCATTCTTCGGTGAAGTATTGACAAAACCCATTTCTAACCTAATAATCAAACTTTCTAAAAATGATCACAAATCAGTTGTGAAAGCCATTCTAACAGCACTTTCTTTTAGATCTGTTACAGCCTTGTTGGTTACTACCTCTTTACCCAAACGATAAAGAAGAGAAAGCTTAGTTAAACTTATCATAGTTCTGGCAGAGAGCTTTGGATCTATGTATTTGAAAAATTCTGAAATACTGCCTCATTGATATTGTTAAAAGCAAGATTACTACCTGCTGAATCATAGCCATCATATGCAAATCATCGTAGCCAAATCAAATTTTAGCATAACTGATGACCTGAAATTACGTTAGACAATCCGCTGGAAGAATGGTGGTCTGATTGTGTCAAATGATGACCTTCCACCTCTCACGGGAGACTTCTGAAAAAACATATTTCCACTTTGTCTTTTGAGTTGATAAACGGTATTTAAATAGAATAATACCAAATGGTATCAAATTTTTTTAATTCAAAATAACTACAAAAAATCTTATTCATATATTTTACTTATCTTATTTTTAAATTAATAAATAAATTTTGTTAGAAACTCGATTTTCAAATTTCATTTGAAAAATCGAGTTTGCTTGAATTAAAGTTGGATCTTACCCGATGAATCAGGTTTCCGTGATGTAACGATTGCTACACAAATATTTCCCTTTAGACAATTAAAAACAATTTGCTTTAATCTTTTTAAACAATAATGAGCGTTTCGTAAATTTCTCTTTGGGAAATCCGTAGGAGATGCAATGGGGGCGATGTCCCCCCCCCCCCCACACACACACACACACACTTCTTACATGATTTAAAAAAACTTTTTTTGTGATTAATACTTGGTGTTTGTATTACTTTATAGAAAAAAACATGCAATCTTAACTAAAATATTAAAATATCTTGAAATTAGGGATGACTCTTTTACTTTTACTTAGTCTTTTTCACATCAAAAAGCTGTTTACTGTTTATTTATTTTACTGTTTATTTATTTTACTGTTTATTTATTTTACTGTTTATTTATTTTACTGTTTATTTATTTTACTGTTTATTTATTTTACTGTTTATTTATTTTACTGTTTATTTATTTTACTGTTTATTTATTTTACTGTTTATTCATTTTACTGTTTATTTATTTTACTGTTTATTCATTTTACTGTTTATTTATTTTACTGTTTATTTATTTTACTGTTTATTCATTTTACTGTTTATTTATTTTATTTTACTGTTTATTTATTTTACTGTTTATTCATTTTACTGTTTATTTATTTTACTGTTTATTTATTTTACTTTTTATTTATTTTACTGTTTAATTATTTTACTGTTTATTTATTTTACTGTTTATTTATTTTTACATTTAAAAGTTAATTACTTTTAAAAATTACATTACATAATATAAAAGTTCTTCAAACTGTTATTTACATTTACTTATAAAAGCAACTTATTAAAAAAAAATTATATTAAAATGTAAATTGCATATGAAAGTAAATTACATAAAAGTTATATTCTACCAATTGTAAATTAAATTTACAAGTAAAATATTATTTTTTAATTAGGAATTTTTTTATTTTAAAAGTAATAACAAATCTTTATTATAAATAAATTATATAAAATAAAATTTAAATTACATAAACTTACACTTTATATAACTTGTAAAGTAAATTTAAAGCAAGTACATAAATTTACTTACATTTTACAATAACTTTGACAGGATCTTGTACAAAAGGAATGCAAAAAAATAAAACTTTAAGTCACTAACATTTAGTTTGCCGCGACATTTGATTTGCACGGTTTTAGGTATTTCTTCCCTGTAAAGTTTGAAAATATCAGTAATAGGTTTCTGCCCATGATTAGTTTTAGCTATAATAAACATTCTCTAAATCAAACCGTCTCAAAAATATTCATTCTCTGGCCAACCATTCAAAAGGTCTGAAATTTAGACAAACCTGAAACAAGGCAGTTAGCAGAAGGCGCATATACCCATGGGAGACTCAAGAAGGGTAGTTTATTTGTAAGAAAAATAATTGGCATAATTGTAAGTTCTTTCTTACAAGTTTTTTTGCGCAAATATATTTATTCTTTAAAAATTGAGGAGAGAAAGTTTAAACCTGTCCTGAATTATAGAGACTATAGCACCATGCGCTGAAGATTAATGAGCCTCGAACTTTTTAAGAGGACGCTTTATTTTTGTAAAGATTTTTTGTCACTTTGATTCGAAAAAGTCCACCTGCTCAAGAATATTTTTTGATTCTAAGAGTCTTGGTTTAAACAACTACGGTACTTTTATATGGGCATAAAAAATTTAGAACTTTTCAAGTAAATCTCTTTATCTGCGTGTATTATCAGCGGCCTAACTGCCGCAAGGCCAGTGTAAGCAAAACTTCCAGAGAAACATAAATTGGGCACTTTGGCTAGGTATGCCTACTGACCAAAAATACTTTGCTATGCCACTGTGTAATATACCTACGCTATAGCGTAGAAACGATTTCTAAGTAGATTAATAAACAAAAATTGTGGTGATTGAAGCCTGGATACAAAAATACCCTAAAACATTTAACATCCCTACTTCAAATGTAAGCGTAACAAATTAGTAGTTTTTTTATTATTTTTGTTTTCTTGCACTAAATTTAAGTTGACAGGTTTTAAAATTCAAAATTCAAAGGTTATGATTATATAAAGTTTACACCCAAACCTAATAAGGTGGTTGTTTCAACATTTTCCTAAACATTCTTATGTGATATAAACAAGAACATACTTAAGTTTGGCACTTAAGTATGTTTTATTTACCAAAAGTATATTTATTAACCAAAATCATTGGTTTTTCAATAATAGGCCGGGTGATTAAAAATAAGCAATTGCTTTTGCTCATTAATTGGTCAGTTTTACGCGAATGAAAACTTCAGCAGTTTTGTACAAATTTTCATTCACGTAAAGTTAAGCAATATACTCAGCGATTGCTGAGCTTTACGTGAATAAAAGCTTAAGCAAAATTGCTGAAATTTTTATTCGCATAAAGTTTACCGATTTCTGAGTAAAAGCAATTGCTTTTTTTTATTTACCCGGCCTATTATATCTCAAAATTTACGCTAGTAGACATCATTATATTATTGGTTACCATAAAGTCTTTAAATGAGTTTAATATCGTTTTTAACAACACATTAAAAGACCTCATTTGTGCGTAACTATTAATAGTACTATTAGTTAAAGATGATGTTGATTAAGTAATTCTAATCGGTTTGGTGATAAAAGGAATCGCCGCATTTTCAATTTACGAAACCTTTATACATTGCTTTTGACGTGGTATAATACCACTCAACACTTGTATTTAAATCCATTTAAAATTAAATCTTGTATTTTGTTTAATTTATATTTTCATGGGCAATATATTTTTTAATCATTTTATTTATGTGTTAAAAAGATAAAATTATTCAAAATTTTTGTTATTTCTTTCTTTCTTCTGTTTTAGTATGTTATTTTAGAAAAAGACTGATCATTTTCTAAACTAACATACTAAAACAGGAGATTTTAGTATGTTAGTTTAGGATTTTAGCTTCATATATATATTAGTTTTTTAGATATATTCCGAAAAAATACAAAACTATAATTGTCAACAAAAATAAACTTATTAAACTCAAACTTCAGAAAAACACATGATCATCAATTTTTAATGACAAGTTTTTAATGACTTTATTATGTGCGGATATTTAGAGGCTTGAAAGTTAAACTTTTTTTTGTCTTCTTCTTGTCCCAGCCATTCGTATATTTTACAAAAGAAAAGTAATAATTTGTAACAGCAAGTTTAGAAAAATAAAAAATTTAAAAATCAGCCACTGCATTGAAGAATGTCTTCGTGTAATTAAAAAAAAAAAAAAAATCAATGACGAAATTAAATTTGAAAAAAAAATTTAGTTTGATAATTATCAAATCAATAATAATAATAAAAAGAAGAAGAAGAAGAATGTGAACAATATTATAATATTTTTTGAAAAATACAAATGGTCTTGTAGACTAAAGTCACTTATAAAATCTCATTTTCTTCGTTATTCTTCGACAACTTTTAAGTCCGCGTCATTTGATTACTTATTCACGAAAAAAGTTAAACTATATTTTTAAATTTTAGTTTTAAAAACAAATTTTTTTTCTTGTTTTTTGATTTTCTACCATATCGTTTTTCAAGAAAATTGTCTCACAAAAAACATCATAACTTTTAAATTGATCGTGATAACTACTTGAAATTTTCAGGGCTTATTCATCCAGTGTACTGCTAGTGCCTGAGTTTTTTTAAATAAATTTATTTTTTGTAAGTCGTGGTTAGGGAACTAAGATTGGAGGCCAAGTAGCAGATTTTTCGAAAATACAGTTGTTTTGAAGCATAACTTTAAGTAGAAACAAGATCTTTTAATAAAAAAAACTCACGCACTAGATACAGGTAGCACGCACAAGTATACCAAGTTTGAAAGTAAAATAAGCTTTTACTCATGAGTAATTGTGTTTCTATTAAACTCTATTTTTTGGGGTTATTTTGACTCTTATAGGCCTATAAGTGATCATCAATATATTTTAGGAGTTCGAAAATATATATTTTTTTACACATTCTGTACCTACTTTTGAAAAAATTAATGGCTCATGAATAAAAAGAAACTTTTTTTGATTACGTAGGAACCACCTTAAACAACAAACTAAAATGCATCTCCTTAATTCCTGACATATATATTATAGTTTACAGTATTTGTTTTCAGGTTTTTTTGTATTTTTTCTTTTTATTTATCTTTTATTTTTTCTTCTTCTTATGTGTTTCAATTTTTTTTATTTTTGTGTGTGTTTTCAATTTTTTACACACAAAAAAAAACAAAAGCAAAAATGAGTTTTGCTTTATTAAATTTTTATTTTTCTTTAAAAATTAAAGTGTTTTTTTATTTTTATTTTAATGAGTGACTAAAGGGGCTCTATGAAAAGGTTGTGATGATAAACGCATCATCCTTATCTTCTTTGAGTCCCTGATTATAACAGTATATATATATATATTATAAATTAAAAAGATTAAAAACGTTTTTTATGTTTACGATGTTATTTATTTTATATGAAAAATTGTAATATTGTTTAATCAGCGAAATAAAAGTTAAATAATAAAAATAATTATTATAATAAATTATCATATCATTATAAATAATCATATAATTATTTTATTTTCCTATAAATCAGATAGTTTAAATGACTTATAATTTTTTGATAAGTGTTTTAGCAGTCGATGTCCTTGCCGATGTCAAAAATGTTATATTGCGTTATATGACCATAACAAAATACTTGATTGAAAAGGCAAATACAAATAAAAAAATTGGAGAAAAAGCGTGCTCTAACGAACAGTGACTTAGATAAGGTTTACACATGCATGAATTACCCATAGCTTAGAAATTATGCTCCCTTCCCCCCTTCATCCTCCGCCAAAGTTTTATGGTCACTAACCAATTTCTGCGCAACAAAAAAAGGAAATAAAAAATCAATGATTATTTAGCAGCCCCTATTAGAACTTATGCGGCAGGGAACCCGACTCTACACTCCTAGTATATCTGCATGTTGACTATCTTTGCCCCTAACTATAATAGAACTACCCATTATAATATACTTGAAAAAAAATTCTTTCCCGATGCCCCACCACAAACACTGCCCACATACATCAGAGTATTACTTGATGTATTACCCAGAAGTGCCCTCAAACAGGCAATGGATTTGAATACGCTACCTATCTCAATGTTTATGTTAAATCAACATGAAAAGACTGTTCTCTGAGAAAGTAAATAATATAACTTACATTTTACTTACTTAAGAAAGTAAAGTATAAAATTTCAAAGAAAAAATTACTTTTATTTGTAAATGTAAAAAACAATTTTTATCTAATTACTTTTATGTAAGCTGTTTTTGCTAATTAGCTACTTTTACACGTAAAAGTAATTTGTTGTTATGATGTTTTATTTTGCTTTGTAAAGTAAGTGTTATGTTTTTTAAATATTTTATTTACGTATGTTTACTTCATGTATAACTTTTTTTACACATAAAAAGTGAAAATTCATTTCGATGTTAATTTTTTACATAATTATAACCAAAATTACTTTTCAAAGAAATTTACTTTACACGACTTGCCATTTAAAGTAAGTTACATTTACAAGTAAAAGTAAAAATGCAAATAACTTTTACTTATTAAAGTAAATTACTTTTTCAAGTAACAGTTACTCATTTTAAAATTTAACTTAAGTAATTAAGTTTTACACTTTATATAATTTATGTATAAAAAAAAAGGAATTCCTTTTAAATGTAAGTAAATTATATATTTTAATATGAGTTATGTAAAGTAATTTCCATGTAAAAGTAATTCGCGTTTTTACATCAAAATAAGTAAAAGTGCCATCGCTACTTGAAATAATTTAAATTTATTAAAACGCAACTATTTGACAAAGATATGAGAGTTTAGTTGTTTAAATAAATACGTATGAAGGGTGCAATGGAAAATAAGGGAATGTCAGTATTTGAAAGTATTGAGATTTTTTAATTAACATGTTGTACAAATCATAAACTAACTTCAGTGTTAAATTTGAAGCAAAAAAATAAAAATTAATGGTTTAATTTAGTGATGAGAGGATACTCCTGCTTTGTAAAAACAGAGAATGTTTTAATGTTGCTATTGTTAAACCGGGAATGTCACAAATTTTGTTGCTTTGATTAGCAAAAATAAGGTAAAAAAGCACGGCAGACGAAGCAACAAAAAACCCTAAGAAAGCGTCAGGTAATTACCAAAAAACTGGATAACAGGAAAAAAATGAAAGTTTCAAGCACTTTCAAAAGATAAAAAAGTAATTAATCAATTTATTATAGCATTAAAATGTTATTATTTTATTTTTAATTTTTAAAATATTATGTTATTCTGGGGGATTTTTTTAAATATAAATATTAGGTATTTTAAGCAATTTTTTTTCACTTTAATATAAAGATTTACTAATATTCTTCTTTTTTGGGATCAAATGGGATAAAATAAGTAGTGGTTAGTGAAAAGAAACTACAGATTAAAATGCTAAAAGCTAACTTTAGTAAAGAAATATGTTTTGCAACTTAAAAACCGGGAACATCAATTTTAGAAAAAGGTTGCAAAATTCTATGGCAAACCAGCAGTTTTTGCAAAAAATTGAAATTGGTTCATTGTTTCTTTCATTCGAAGGTCAATTTAAGAAAATAAATCTTGGCAAGACTGTTTCTTGTGAAACAAAAAGGTAAGGGAAATCTTAAATTTGATTTATCTCAGTTTGCGAAAAACTGACAGCCCCTGTTCTTCCCTTGCACCCTTCGTATTTAAAACCTTGATTTGTTGATTATTTTTACAGCTTCTGCAAATTCTAATTTATAATATAAGAATGAACCGAATGAAAACGTAATGCCGAATAAACGGTCAATTACGTTTTTAACATTTACTGGAGTTTCTTTGTATACATTAAGTAAGGCCAATTAGACTTGTTTGTTTTCTGCCATTCATGTTCTTAAAGAGCTTTTAATTTTTTGCAGTGCTGAGAAGCTATGTTTAGCACTGACAACCCTTACAGAAAATGAATTAATAATTTGAAGCAACTTGTGAGTGATCGGATATTGCACTTGGTAACACAAATCAAAAACAACAGAAAGGTCAGTAAGCAGTAATGTGATTTCTCCCTCATCCTTTATCCTTATGCATTTGCTGCCATAGTTAAAATTCCGATGTAAATTCAGGCACATGTAAGTTTTGGATACTAAGCCCAAGAATGACGCCAAAGACATAACTGATTGCAGAAACAATTTTAACAATATCTTTATGATTCAGTGTAATAATATTTTTTGACATCTAAGAATATGTTTGAAGATGTTGCAAATTTTCGCTAGAAAAACTTGTTTATGCCCAACATTAACAAATAAAGAAGTGAAGTATAAATTGATCACTCGTAATATTCTTCCGTTGTTTTTTAAGGTATATATTGACAGTAAAACTACCATATTTTTTAATTTTTTTTTTCTGCTGCTTTAAAAGTTTCCTTAAAAGTTTCTTTGCAGTTTTCCCTTTTTTTTTAAAAAACATTTAACAGATCTTTATTGCAATATTTTACCTTTTGTAAATCTGAATTTTTTTTTAAAACAACTGAATAAGCCTATTTGTTAGAGAGAACACATGTACAGCACACAGTGGCGAACTGGTTAAATATATTTTACCGGCCAGGCAAGTAATTATGGGGCCCTCTTAACATAAATATATTACTAACACGGCCCGGTCCGCAATTTTCCAAAAAACAAACCATATTATATCGACTGAAATTACAAACTAATCAGTTTATAATAAATTAATAAAGTAAAGAGTGATGAGGAAAGTATATAGCAATAAATATTCTTTAAGCAGTTTGTTCAATTCAGAAGACGAAGGTGCGTATCTTTGAGGGATTGTATTACACTCAATGTTATCAAATAGTCTTTTCTTGACAAACATCAATATATACAACTCCAAGGAGTCATTCGACAGAATTTTGCAATTTCTTCATATTAAACTTTAACTTTGAAAACCATCTTTCACATTTAACTTTTCTGACGTTTTTTGAAGCAAACTTCTTGATCACTGCAGTGAAATATTTTGATTTAACTTTAAATGCATAGTAAAGATTTAAATTTAAATGCATAATTAAGACAAATAACTGAAGCGAGGTTGTCCCATCGTTGATCTAAGTTCACACTAAACTCTATTACGAGCAGAAAAAGTTCTCCAGTAAAGTTTGTGACAATAAGAGACTAATAAATTCTCAACACAGTGAAGACATTCTTAAAATTTGAATTTGTCAAATCTGTTACTATTCTTAGCTAGAAAGGTGTACATTTGCAGTTCATTGAAATCAGTTTCATTGGGCGGTGAAAAATTTGGCAAACAAAGAAGTGAAGTGAATAAATTTATTATGACAGTCAGGCCCAAAGACAGTGGCGGGCATGTGCCCCCCCCCCCCTCCACACACACACACACTTTTTTTCTAAAGGATTTTTTTTTTTTTTCTCTTTAAGAAAATTCTAAAAATAGAAAACTTTTTTTAAAAATTGACGATTATCCCCTCATAAATACCAAATTTAAAAAAAAAACAGAGAGCCTATTTTTACAAAGAGCCTTGGGCTGTAGCTCCATCAGCCCCTGCCTTAATACGGTATTGTGTTCATGGTGGTATTCAGCTTTAATAATCTTTTTCTCTGGCTGTAGTTTTCGTTATGTTTTTGTGCTCCAGGTTTTGACATGATGATGTGTGACCAGGTTTTGACATGATGATGTGTGACCAGGTTTTGACATGATGATGTGTGACCAGATTTTGAAATGATGATATGCGACCAGAATTTGACATGATGGTATGTGACCAGATTTTGGCATGATGATATGTAACCTGAATGGATAAATACATTTAAAACAGTGACAGATTGTAACATGTTTTTGTTTGAAAACTAAAAAAAGTGGTTTTTAAACTGTTTTAAACAATTCTAAAGTTGTTAAGATTTACTCAATGTTTAGTAAGTTGAACAAAAGAATTTCAATTGTTCTCTTCTACTGTTCTTAATTTCTATATTAAAATACGTTTACTTTTGAAACTTTAAAATATTTTCAAATTTACTTCGATTTTATTTAAATAACGTTAAAATATGAGGAATGCAACAATCGCAAAAGCAATTGTTGCATTGCTAATATTTTAACGTGATTTTATTGTGTCTTTATTTAAAATGATTTATTTAAAATCATTTTATTGCATCTTTAGGCTGACAAAGACACAATAAAATCATTTTAAATAAAGGCACGATAAAATCATTTTCTCTAATTGATAGTAATACAACTTTTGCTTTTGAGGAAGCTGTTCTGTCATTTCGTTTATATATATTTTCCGGTTCATCAATTGTTTATTGAACCTCAACACTAAAAGTCACTAAAGCGTCATGTTAACTCGTCACCAAAGCGTCATGTTAACATGTCTGTTAACTCGTCGTGTTTTGCAAAGGGAAAGCAGTTGTTGATTTGCTTGCAACTTGCAAAGCAGTTGTTGATTTATTGTTCATTATAGAAAAATTTCATTTCGCAAAAGCTTTGAAAAAATCAAAAAATTTGCCATTAACACCCAAAAAGTTATGATATTTTAAACTCTAAGTGTTATTTATATTTTAATAGAATATCTGATAAATATAAAAATGGTTTCTTTGTTTAAAAAGGTATACCAAGCAAAGGCAATTCATATTAAGTTTATTTTTTTATAAGTTCAGAAAAAATTTTTTCATCAAATTTGGGTAAGGTATAGGAAAACTCAAATAAAACACATCATGCTAAAACACAAAACATTAAAGAAAATTTTCAAAATCTACCTAGTTCGACATCATTGTGTACCTTGAGTAAAAGATTGTCTTCTCAAACAACTATCAGCAAGCTGAATCATAAATATTTATCTTAGGATACCTCGCACTTTAGATTTTTTAATTTTCTTGCGCTTTAAATATTTTTGTCTTTTTTTAGATGCCTTTACAACGTTTTCTATATGTACAGTCAAAGGTGCATTAAACTGAGACAGTAATAAAATGGTTTCAAGAAAGTTTTCATGGTACGGGGTCTTTTCTTCCAAACTTAAACCTAATTCTTTCCAATGTACTTTGTATAGCAAAGTTTTGTTTTCCAAAATATTTTATTGCAGTCAGAATTTGTTTTAGAATTTCAAAATTGTTTTGTACTTTCTATTTTCGGGTAGCAATCATAATCCTTTTTATTAATGACCCAATATCATTTGAAACTCTTGCATTAAAAAGGGCTAATACTCCCATATTATTATTATAATACTGCCATATTATTATCCCCTAAAATCATTGTAAGCGTGCCAAAACAAAATAATTTTTTTTTTTTTTTAGCACAGACATTGCAGTTCAATGTCGTGGCTTTTGGGCAAAAGTCCCTTATTGTCGTGAGAAAAGACTGCATTGAATTTACAATTTTTTTATTCTAAAATACTCTCCACCTATTCAAATACAAACTAATAATTTTTTTTTTCAATAGTTCAATTTTGCACTCAACACTTAATGACTAGCAAAATTAAACACCACATTTGTGACTAGTTTTTACATTTAAATTAACTTTAAAATTATTCAAAAAATAAAAAAATCACGTGTCAATTTTCGTGATTAACGAAATCTTTAAAGTTGTTCTAATAAATATATCTACATAGTTCTATATAATTATATAATATATGAGATTTTAAAATAATCTCTGAACTGTATAATTCGAAAAATTCAATTAATCTGCTATTACCGATTAAATTAATTACGAAATTATTAAAAGGCAATGACAAAATAAAATTAAAAAAAAGATTTAAAATGACATAATACAGATTTAAAAAAATCAATTTTTTGATTTTTTTAAAATCTGTATTATGTAAGCAAGAAGTTACATGAACTACAGTAATTTTGTAAAAATTATTTTTGTAAAGAAATCTTTAAAATTAGCTTTACCATTTGATTTTATAATTTCTTATAAAAAGTGAAGCCACTATCAGAATCAGTCAAGCCACTCGTGGTAAACAGCATCGAGTAACTCTGGGAACTAGATTTTTATTTAAAGTTCCAATCTTTTAGTTTTTTATATTAAACTGTTTAAGTTAAAAATTCGAAGAAACTAGTAAATAAATAAATTTTGTAAATAAACTTTTGATTTGCTTATAATTGCGAAACCACGAATTTCTCTCGCAAGTATTATAAAACCTAAAACCATAGTTAATGTTCCATTCAATACTGACTTTTCTAACATTAAAATAAAGAAGTTAACGAAGTTTAGGCTGTTTGAGTAATAACTTGCACACTAATCAACAGCGGATGAAAAAAAACTTTCCAAATAGGGTTGTCACTCTTGAGACCATCAGTGGGGTTATCACTCTTAAGACCATGAGTTGGGTTGTCACTCTTGAGACTATGAGTAGGGTTTTCACTCTTGAGAAAATGAGTAGGGTTGTCGTTGTCTTTATTTTTCCGTAAAAAAAAGCAGCTCTAAAAAAATAAAAATAGATAAACCAAAATTTACGTAACTTATTGTTTTTTCTTCGGACTTGCTTAAACTGAACTAAAATCCTAATGCCATATATTTGATCAATTTTTTATAATATCATATAATGCGTTTTTATGAGTTTTTGTGTTATTAAATTATTATTATACAGTAAAAAATTTTTTTTTCCAACCGATGTTCGGAAGTTAAAGTATGAAACCCGAACCTTAAAATTAGGGGTGCTTCACGCAGATCCAATTTGATTTGCATACAGTAAATACAACTAAACACCTGCTGTTTATTTGTATTGTTTTAATTTATTTGCATAACTTTGCTTCTTGCTGAGTTAAAATGTATAAAAATAAAGGAATTACTTGCCATCATCTCTTTGTCCGCTTTTAAGCTAGTTAAACATAAGGTTAATATATTTTTCTTTGTTTGTTGTTGCATTTTTCTTTATACAAACCTAATTTTGCTCTAATTAGTTAACCTTTTTTTATATATATATAGTCTCACTTTTATACCGTCTCACTTTCATAGCGTCTCACTTTCATACCGCCTCACTTTCTGTCTCATAACAGTTTCTTGCGACTCGAAAATATCTCTGTGTTATTAACTTTGCATAACATTATGTACTTACTCCCAACCTCATATGTGCTCAAATATTAGGTAAAATAATAATTTGTTAATAAACAAATTAAATGAAACACTAAAAAAAAAAAACTAAATAAAATAGTTATTGAACCAATAACTTTACATAAACTACTAATAATTTTTGTATTTATAATATTACTATTTCAAACTAGTACTAATATTTATATTTATACTAATAATATTTCAAACCACTCTTAACTTTTCTAACTGGTTGTTTACTTGTAAACGAAATTTAAGACAATTTATTGTAAATTTTCTTGCAAACCTTAAAAACTAATAATCTATATATTTTAAATGTAGAACTTATAAAACAAAAATGCATGTATAATTATCTTGTATAATTATACAATGTATAATTATCTTGCCTGTTTCATTTTGGGTGACGTGTTTCCTGAAAACATTTATAACTTTTCCTATATATGAAATGTTTATATTTAGATTTTGTATAAAGACTTAGGGCTTAAAAATTTATTCAAGAGATTATATTTATAGATTTATCTGGTAGGTTCTTTATCTTCTTTTTTATCGCCTCTTTATCCTTTTTATCCTCTTTCTTATACATTTTTTTAAACACCGCAAATGAAAGGTACCTTACGGAATCACTTTGAAGAAAAAAGCCGAAAAGAGATATTTTGACGGAAAACAAACAAGAAGCAACTTTGAAAGCTCCGATTAATTTTGCAGTAGAAGTAGATGAAGTACTGTTCAAGTTTGAAAGCCAATTCTAATATATAATAACTATTTATAGATTATATATTATTATATAATACATAGTATAAAATATATATTTAATTATATCATAATATGTACATAGTATATTATATATAATATTGACACACACACACACACACACACACACACACACGCGCGCGCGCGCACGCACACACAAACAAACACATGCATAAGCAACATTAAACGTTGCTTTATCTTTTAATAATTGAAAAATTAGTAACTTCTGCTTACAATTGCAATTAATATGTTCGACACATGCTTTTGTAATTTAACATTTTTGATAGGATAAAAGTAAGTAATTAAAAACTATTGTTTTACTTTTTTTGGTTAAAATGTTATTTGCTTAAATCCAGTAAATTAAGTCTTAGTGATCGGCTCTTTGTCTTTTTTAAAAGGAAATTACTACCGTTAAAATCGTTATTTTAATCTAAATAACGTAAAATATGTTTGTTTTTAGAAAATTTAACTCTGAGTTTAGTTAAACAGGGGAGGTAAAGTGACGTTTTTTGTTAATTTTCAACAGCGGTGAAACTGTAATTGTTTATTGTTCTTATTTTTGACAACTTTTACATAGAAAATGCGCAAAGCATATATTTGTCGGCCCACTAGTTACCTCCCATATCTCATCGCATGGCAAATGTAAAAAACATTTTTGTTCCGACAGTAACTGGAATCAAATTTACTGAAAACTTTTTGAATTTTATTAATTTAAAATAAAACGAAGACTTTAAACAGATATTACAGTTTTGCAATATGTAATAGAATAATTTTATACATTATTAAATTATGTAATAAATAGCAATGAATATTTATCTTAAAAATCAAAAAACAAAAAACATTTACAATATAGTAAATATTTAGGATGGCTTTCTTTGATCCATTTATGTAGCTAACAAAGTATATTATAGAGTTTAAAAACCATTCAATTTTTAACATCTCGCTACCTATCATGTCTAGAGGCGGCTGTTAAAAAAAAATCAATTTTATTGCATTTTATAATTAGACATTTAAATGTGGCATAAGCACGCGCAGTTTTAACATAATGCAAAACAGTTGTGTGTTTTTTGTTTTTTTTTTATCCACTTAGCTATGGTACTTGCAGCATTTTGTAAACATAAAATGTTTATATAATCATTTATTATTTGAATAATTCACTGTTTTTAAATACGTCATTGAACAAAAAGTTTAACCTTGTGCTCATAGGTAAGTTTCTGCATTTGAATTTTTAATTTAATGAAAGAAAAGTCTTAGTAGTAAACACCTAAAAATAGCTAAAAATATGTGATTACTTTGATTTGTTTTTATTATTGTCATCATTAGTATTAACACATTTATTTATTGTGTATGATTTTTCACATAAGCAAGAAATGTTTGACAATCGTTATGCAATATTTATGAAATATTTTACATATTTGTCATTCGATTTGATATTCATCTAATTACATTTAATATATGACCAGTTAGTCACTATACAATAGTCAATTTAAAGCTGCTGTTGGCACCGTGTTGGCCGATAATTAAAAATATGGATATGAGGCAGTAATGATTGGTATTATAGCCAACCAGAAAAACAGTGTATTTTTAATTATAGCAACAATGATATGATTCTGAATTGTATATCATCTAAATGAATTTTGATTTTAGATTACCGTGGCTTATAAAAATAATTAAAATTGCACAGCTGCAGGTGAACTAACCACTAATAACTCTATGCAACTTGATGAAATCGTGAAAAAAGTACTTTTCTATTCCGGTCAAGGTATTTAAAGAAGTTTTCTTGTTACATGCAAAGTTTATAAAATGCCCATTTTAAAATTTATTCTACTTGCATCGTTTAATATAAAATGATACAAAAAAAAAATTAAAAAACTAAACAAAAAAGTTTGAATTTAAAAAATAATAAGCTTCCTTTTACAAAACCAACGCAAAAGTAAAACATGATCATATTTGCATTTTCCAAAAATTTTACAAATATTTCAAAGATACAAAGAACAATGGAATGTTTGCGTGTTTTCTTAAAATCGCACTGCAATGTACCTTATAAATAAATAACCACTAAATACAACGATAACAATATTTACTTTTACATTATAACTAAATAATAATCACAAAAAAAAATATTTGCTAACAATAACAAATAATTGTTTTTATAATTTTTATTTATTTATTGTTTTTTTTTTTAATTTTGGTGTTTTACGTAATAGTAACTTAAAAAGTCTCAACCTCGAACTGAAATCAACATTCAAATAGTTTTAAGAAAACATTTGATCAACCTAGATTGTTAATAAACTTTAAAAGTTATATTGAAAACGGGACAGTTACTGATGTCAAAATGATTTACGATACAGAAAATGAAGAAAAAATAAACTTTTCGAGACCAAGATCAATGTCAAATCGTGACAATCAGTCTTTGAAAAAATTTGGTAAACCCCCAGTAATAAAATATATATCAAAACAATTACTTAAAAAAAACAAATCAACTGACTCAGAAAAGATAACCCGAAAACGCTCTTCTACGACATCATCTTTGCTGCAGTTTTTTAATATTGATTTTTTTCAATCAAAGGAGAAGTTTTCACCAAGCAGTTCACCATCGAATGGTTCACCAAACGTTTCACCCTATCCAAGACGCAAAAGTTTTAACTTTTTTCGATCAAAGAAATCTATAGATGAATATATTACTACAAATAGATTGGAAGATTCTAGGTCTACGGCAATAGTCAACAGAAGCCTATCTTTAGGTAATGTTTTAGAAGGATTACCAAAAAGTATAAAAATTGAAAAACTAAAATCGAACGGTTTAAAACGAAAATGGAACAGTCTTCCTTGCTTACAAACTCGTAGATTTTATGCCGTAACAGCAAGTCCTTTAGTGTTTGGAGCCTGTTCTGAAAGACCGCGTGTTAACGACTTGAAGGTAGAACGAAAACAATCTATCAAGGTTTTGCTGAAACAAAGACAAAACAGTTATGGTTCAAGTAAGATCATAAATCGACGTAGAAGCTCTGGAGGTACAGAAGACATCTATATTCCAGGAAAAATATTAAAATTTGATAATGAACGTTTGGAACAACTTGTTTCTATTACCTTAGAAAAGAGTACTGTTCACATGTCTTTTGACAATGAGCTTTGCGGAATTCGGTGCCGTAGAATAAGTAAAAACTTAGAAGAAGCAGTCAAAAGCAGTTTGCAGAACGACGAGAACGTTTATAAAGTAGTTGCTCAAGTGTTTATGGGTGAACTTATTGGGTATGGTATTTGTTTTGCCACACAGTGTACATATCAATTTT
Organism: Hydra vulgaris; assembly: GCF_038396675.1. NCBI lineage: Eukaryota > Metazoa > Cnidaria > Hydrozoa > Anthoathecata > Hydridae > Hydra > Hydra vulgaris. Next base: position 23,893,906 of record NC_088921.1, on the reverse strand, counting down.
TTGAAGACTACTTTGCTACTTCAACGTTTCAAACGGTGGATATGTTTGTATGTGCTATTGTTGTTGTTGAAAAAGTATAACTTAAATCTACATTTCTATATTTTTTTATCATTTTTTTTTTTTCAATAAAAAATAGCCATAAATATACAGTAAATAATTTATGCATTTATTAATATTGGCTTACTTGATCGAATCTTTTCTTTATGGAGTTGAGAAAAGTTAAGTTTTACACGGTTTTTAAAAGATTTCTACGCAGTTTTGGTTGAAAGAAGGTTATACAAAAGTGTGAATTCGCTTTGGCAATAATAGTTTTATTAACTTAATTGGATATTTTATATGATAAAAGATAAACATTATTCAGGATTGGAATATTATTGAAGTTTTTAATCGATATATATATATATATATATATATATATATATATATATATATATATATATATATATATATATATATATATATATATATATATATATATATATAATATATATTTATTTATAAATACATACATATATATACATTTATTTAAAGTTGTTACGATTTGGTTACTGGATAACTTTTATATCCAACTTAATACTAAATATTAAATCAAAACAATATATAGTTAGTTGATAAATGATAACTTTTAAATAAACAATTTGTTATGTCATGTAACAACAAACGTTATATAAAAATACTATTTTTAACTAAAAAATTTATTTAAAAACTGATTCTTAGCTTGCTAGCGGTATTTTAAAGCGTTTGTAAAAAGATCATTTTTAACTGGCGTTTTTTCAATTTATGTTACAAGTTTATGTATATGTTACAAATATTCAACATATATGCATAAATTTTTAAGAAAAATGTGCGTAATAAAAATATTCAACATATTTTTTTTTTTTTTTTTTTTTTTTTTTTTTTTTTTTATTTATTATATTTCCATAATAAAGTTTACATAGCTTACATTTTTATCTTTATAACTTGTTTGTGGTGAAAATGTTTACTTTCAGAACTTGTGTGTCTTTAGCTAGAAATTTGTTTTTCGAGTTTTTATATCCGATTATAATTTTGTACAAAGTCACAATTATTTTTAGTTGTTACACATCCATATCTTCAGTTTTTTAAGAAATTTATTAATCTTTTTTTCTTTCATCGTAATGTTCGTTTTTCATTTTTAATAAAATAGCACTTCATTTTATTTTTTTTTATTTTTTTCTTTCTTTTTTTCTTTTTCTTCTTCTTCTTCTTCTTCTTCTTCTTCTTTTTCTTCTTCTTTTAAATCGTTTCAAGTTCTTGACAATCAATAAAGCGTAGATACTAAGAAATTGCTGTTTTGACCAATGTGTTCAGGTGTGATAAATTTTTTATTTTTTATTATTATTATTTTTTTTTTATTGTTTGTATGTAAACACATACATAAATACACACACTTACACACATACATTTATATACACACATGCATACATACATACATACATACATACATACATACATACATACATACATACATACATACATACATACATACATACATACATACATACATACATACATACATACATTTTTTATATATATATTCTCCTCTTTTTTAAAATAAAGTTTTACGTTTACAAATATTGGAATTTTTATACTTTTAATAAATTATAATAGAGAATATAATCACCACATCAATAAGATTAAAAAATAAAATAACAAAATAAAAAAAGTTTAAATAAAAACTTGGTATCTGATAGAAGATCTAATGATCTTGTCGCCAGAACCATAAATCGTTATAATAAAATATAACTTAAACTATTAATAAATATAAACAAATAAAAATGACAAAATACAAAAACAAAGAGCGTATTTATATAAATTACTTATTTTTAAACGTATTTCAAAATATTGTCATTAAAAAGAATGAATTCTTTTAATTTCTTTTTAAAGACTGGGAAGGTAATCGATAAATCAAAATTAGGTAAAATGATTTTGTTCCAGAGATTTGGTGCACGATAAGCTATACAGAACTGATTGAATTTTGTTCGACAAAAGGGTTTATAGAGTGAGTTATCATTTCGTAGTGTATACTTATTTTTTGTCTTTAAAGTAATAAAATCTTTAAAAATGTGTAATGACGGATTGATTTTACATTGACATAAAACATAATATTTTATATACATTCACTTCATAAATATTAAGTACTTTTATATTTTTAAATAAAAGCCTTGAATGCGTAAGTCGATTTTCAAAACAAACTAAGCGTATTGCATGTTTCTGACGATGACAGAGAGTACGCAACTTACTTTTGCTTGTACTTCCCCAAGCAATATTTGCATAGTTAATATAACTATGTATAAATGAGTAATAGAGTTGAATTAAAATGGTTTTGTTTAAATAATTTCTTGACTTATAGAGGACTCCTATATTTTTAGAAACTTTAGTGCAAATGTAGTCAATATGCGGTTTCCATGTAACATTCTCATCAAGATAAATGCCAAGAAAACTAGTAAAAGTTTCCCTTTTTATTTCAAGTTCATCAATAAGAATTTTTGGCATGGTTGTTGGTAAAAAACGTTTTTTAGATATAGGGTGAAACAGAATGTATTTTGTTTTATCAAGGTTTAAGGTTAATTTGTTACATTTAAACCACTCAGATACACATTTAAGTTCTTTATTCATATCAGAAAACAGCTCATTAATATTACTATTTGATAAGAACAAATTCGTATCATCTGCAAACATAATACTTCGAAGATTAGCTGCTTTACTTAAATCATTGACATAAATTAAAAACATAAGAGGACCTAGAATAGAACCTTGTGGAACACCACAGGTTATTTTAATATAGTCACTTTGAAGGCCATCATTATAGGTAACAAACTGCTTTCTATTTGATAAGTAACTATGAAACCATTTTAGCATATTGTTATTAATTCCATAATATTCGAGCTTTTTAAGCAATATTTTATGGTCAACGGTATCGAAAGCCTTCGAAAGATCAATAAAGACTCCTAGGGTATATTGTTTTTTTTCGAAAGATTCTGAGATTTCCCTAACAAATTGAATAATTGCGTGCTCAGTTGAAATATTTTTTTTAAAGCCAAACTGTTTGGTATATAGTATATTATTTTGGTCAAAATATTTAAATATTCTATTATATATTATTCTTTCTAATAATTTTGAAAAAGTTGATAGAACCGAAATTGGGCGATAGCTGTTAATATTTGTTTTGTCGCCTTGTTTGTAAATTGGTATAACTTTCGCAATTTTCAATTGGTCCGGGAAAACTCCTTGTTTTATAGATGCATTAAATACTTTATAAGGAATATCTTTCAGACTTTCATAACAATCTATGACTATGTTACCACTTACTTCATCAGCACCAATACTTTTATTTCTTTTTAGAGATTTAAAGGCTCTAGCAAGCTCGTCCTGGGATAATTCAGAAGTACACTCATTGTTATAATAAGATTTAATTATAGGACACAAGTAGTCTTCAAACGAACTCTCGGTCGTAGGAATTTTTTTAGAGAGATTGGTTCCAATTTCAGTAAAAAATTTGTTAAAAATGTATGCAATTTTGTTCGGTTCACTTATATTTACGTCTTCAAATTTTATAGTTTGTGGTAAAGAACTTAAGTGATTTTTTGATATATATGCATAAATTGTTAAGAAAAATGTGCGTAATAAAAGTTTATGGCTTCTCTATTGACAATCAAGTTACGTTTAAAAAATCTTTGAGTTGAAAACTGAGCACTACTAGTGACGGAGTACCGCCACTGGTAGTACAGACCTTTAGGAGTGAAGGAATTAGGTTAACGCTTCAGAAAGAAGCGAAGGAAATAGGAGTGAAGGAATTAACGCTTCAGAAAGAAACCACTAAAAGTTATTAAAAAATATTTTCAAAATAGAACTTTAAAAAACTTACACCAACGAGGAAAGAGTTGAGCAAATAATTGCGGCGGCGCACTGTGCGGGCAATTAGATCCACAAAAAAAAAATGTATAGCGCGCTAAAGTAACGTCACAGCCCAGTATTGAAAAACTAACATTAAATCACCATATTTTTTTTTATTTTCGAGGAAAACTTAAACAAAAAAATTTAAGATTTTTATGTTTTTTATAATTTGTTATACTTGCTTTTTTTTTATATAATTTTTCTATACTGATCATTGATCAGTGATCAATAGTTTTTAAATTTATAAAGGAAAAAAATATTTAAAAAGCATTCAAAATTACAACCCCCTCTTTATAAACGTATGACCCTTAAGTCATAGATTACAGAAATCCCACTGCCCGAATATATTCTTTGAACTTATGTTATTAATGTTATTAAAATAAAGATTATATTTTTATTATATATTGTTTTTAAATCACAATCCCCCCCCCCTCCTCTCACCCGGGATTTTTTGACAAGGTTTTAAAAATATCATCATAAAATTACGTCATCTGCTTGCCGAAACGTCAATTAAAAGACAATTAAGCGGAATAAGAAGTTTTGAAGTCTTTAAAACGCAACTCTTTTCGGCAACATATATATATATATATATATATATATATATATATATATATATATATATATATATATATATATATATATATATATATATATATATATATATATATATATATATATATATATATATATATATATATATATATATAAAATATTTTCATAAAATTTCACGTTAACTAGTGTGAGATTAAATTTAGCAATATATACTACATATAACAATATATTGTGAAATAATTGAATATTCTCATCAGTTATTTTTTAATTTTTTTATGCCATTTGCGCCAAATTGGGCTTTCGGAAAACTTACAAAACCTACACGTTTATAAGTTTTATGGTAATATATTGCGCTTTTTTAAAAACCTAAAAAATATCAAACTCACATGTTCTAAATGATCAGTTGATGGCATGTGTTCCAATTAGTTTCAATGCATATCTGAAGTTATTTTTTCTGCTTTTGAGAATGCAATTTATTTTCTTATAAACTAACTTTAATTGTGATAAAGGCTTTATGAAAAGAATTTAAACAAAATTTAATTTCAATTTTTTTTTACAGATATTAACTGATTAATAAAGAACAATTCTTACTAATTATTAATTAATAAATAAGTAATTAATAATAAATAATTCTGTGTCTAATTCTAATATATAATAATTCTAATTTAAATTCCCCTCAAAAAATGAGCACTCGATTAATATAGAAGGCTTGAAATCGTACTTTTAAAAAAAGTTGCAATTGCACCAATTTTATATTGCTTCTGCTGTAAAGTGACATTTCATTACCCATCTCCCTTTTCCTTTTGCACACAGAATTTATAAGTAATAGAGCTTAATATAAGTTTAGTTTATTTATATTATAAGTTAAAATATATTTACGAGTCGTTATGAGATTATTGAAATATATTTATGAGTCATTACGAGACCTAGCTAGGCTAAAGTATACACCAGGTTCCGAGAAGTGTCAAGCTCTATGTTGTTTATAAACTTAAATTTAAAAATATTATTTTAAAATAAAAATATTATTAAGATCAAAAAACATTTCTATAAACAAAATCTTTTTCTAAAAACTAAAATTTTTATTTTCAGTTTTTTACCACTCTATGTTTACTTTACATTTAATGTTTTTTTAAGATCCGATTTTAAAGCTCTTAATTCCCTCGGAATTTTATGACCATACCTAATTAATTTGGTTAATTATCCAGCAGATTAATCGGAGTTACTTTTGGATGTATTATTTGGCGGAAATATATATATATATTTTAACTGGATGAAAATGTTAGATTGCATCGTGCATAAAAAGCCCTTAATAAGCATTGCTTATGAAAACAAAATGTCTAATTTGAGGTGTAACAAGTAACTTGTTTAATAATCTTTATCGTTTTTTGATTAGCCAAAAAAATAATTGAATAGTTCTATATTATTGAAGTTTATACTTGTAATGTAAAATTAGAAAACACTAAAACTAAATCGGTCAAAATAAGTTATAAAAAATATTCTATTGAGAATAAGCTCTTATCAATTATAGAAAAAAAAGTTTATCGATTTATTTTGCATCAAAAAAATGCTAGAACTCGAGATTACTTTGAAAAGGCATTTAGAAGATTTAAAAAAATATATGAAAAGTAAGTAAGATGAGTTGGAACTGTCGATTGGTTATAAGTTGGGCAATCTTGGCTATCCAACAAAACAGGAGGAGTTGATGTAATTAGAATCAACTATCCGTCACGTAAATTTAGAAATGGCTATCGTAGTAATTTCTGGATTAAATTTGTTTTAAGGTGAAACAAAAACGTATCATTAAAAAAATCAGAACCATTGAGTAGCGCAGCAACCAATGTTAAATTGAGGATTTTTTTGCCATTTGGTAACTGTTATATTAGTATTTACTTCATTAACAGTTTTTATTTCTCGCTATTTTAGCTCTATTTCACGTCTGATGACGATCCATTCTATTTACATCTAATTACTGTTCTATTCAGATCTAAATATAACGAAAAAGTATAGAAATCGTTGCGCTACTGTTGTTTATGATTTATATGGAATGACTTCTAAAAAAAAATTTTAATCAAGTTATTTGGATTTCTTAATTTCGCATACGAAAAGCTCGAGTTTAACCGAAAGAAATTCGCTGAAAGGAGAAGGTAAAAAATTAAAAAGTTAAGATAAACAAAGATACATTTGTTAGCTTATCCTATTGGTAATAACTCAATATATTGTCCAATCAAATTCATTTGTGTTTTTTTAGTTTATTTTTAAAAAAGGCGAAAAATAATAGGTAAATCAAAATTAAATTTTGGCAAATTTTATTTCAAGGACAGCGCCCGATAGACGATACAAAATTGGTTAAGGTTAACTATACAATTAAAAAGGTGAAAATCTCTTCATTCATTTTTATTTTTTGTTTTGTTATAATTGATTTAATATCAAAATTCATCACAGAATCTAAATTTGTCATCAAAATTAAAAAATAAAAAATTAAAGTTATTTCAGTTTATTTTAATGTTGATATAGATTTTTACTGTTAGCAACGCCCTTAGTAACCATGTTATGGAATTATAACACCTCTATTGCAAGTTTTTTTTGGTGCAATATATTCCAAATTTGTTTTCAACTATTCCTTATGAACTTAGCATAACTGAAAAAAAATAATCATGAATTGAGTTAAGACTCATTGCTAGAGTAACGCTTCCATAACCAAACACAAAATGTAAATGAGTGTTTAAATAGAATTATTTATGTCCGCTGCCCCAAATCTATTTATTGTAGCAGTAAAGTACTTACAAGTGGTGGGTGTTTTGTCATCATAAGTTTCAATAATGGTATTAATAATATTGGAAATGATGTTATTGTTTGAATATTCAACTTGAAAGTTTTTTTGAAAAAAATGCATTAAAAGATGACAATCATTTATTAAATGTATTAAAAGATGACCATCATCAAAGCTTTAGCTCATTGTAAACTGTATTTGTAATAAGTGTTTTTTAAGAAAAAATTTATCCAATTGTATAGAAGTAACTTAGAAGATTTTTTTTGACAAAAAGGTTCATTAAACAGAATAATGTTTCTCAAAACTAATTGATTGATAGGTTTCAGAGTAAAAAGTTCTTTGAAGTCATTTTATCACAACGGTTGATGCGGAATTTATCGGACAAATCCTAATTTCATTATTTGAGCATAATAATTAGTTTTTGTGACTCATCTTTGATTTTATCATAAAAACTGATTATTACTTGAGCATAATAATCAGTTTTTGTGGTAAAATGAGGTTAAATGCAGCTGAACGAGAATCTTTTCGAAAGCGACTAAAAGTGTTTTTTGTAAACAAACCTAATATAAAATAAAAAAAAATCGTAAATCATTTTGAAAAGGAAGGATTTGCTCGAAGTACAATATATGATAACCTAAAAAGACTTGAAACTGTTCAATCGTTTTCTGATAGAAAGCACCCTGGTCTTCCGACATCCGACTTTTAAATAAGTTTCTCCTCCCTCTTTATGTAAGTCTTTATCCTATAAACCCTTCTTGATGGCTTTTAGTTTTTTTCTTTTTGCTTTAGTCTTATCTGATATTTTAATAAGTAAATTTAGGATGCTGCGTCGGTTCATTTTTTCAGATATATTATTAAAACAGACACCCGTCTGTATTTCAAGTTTTTCATACACTTTAACAATTCCAAATTGACCTTCGTTAAATTGAAGAATAGCACTGTATACACCTAACTGTAGAATTTATCTTTCTACAAAGACTTGCTTGGGACATTTCATCCAGATAATATTATTCAGGGGCTCGTTAGCATTTTGAGTTTCCCCGTGGATGCACTTGCTAAAAAGGTCATCATTTGAAAGGTCTTGGAAAATCTTTGACAAGATAGGAAACATCCACTCTGGTAAATTAATCCTCTCTTTGTGTTTTTTTAGTTTTTTATTCTTTTTTTTATTTTATTTTTATTCAAAATATGTGGCGCTTATCTAAGTTAGAAAAGCTGGTACAATGATGAAGGATAGCACCTATCCACTTTTTCATTGTGTAAATTTTTTCATCGTCAGTGCAATTTAAATTTAGACTTCTTCGAATAGCAATACCATAATAATTTGTTATTGAATTGATGAAATTTTTTGTCAATTTTCCTTTTCCACCAAATGGTGTAGAGGTATTTTTATATTCTTGTACTAGTGTCCTAAGTCGAGAACCTATTCGTTTGTTTCCATGTCCAATACATTCAAGTTTAACAGGTGTAATACCAAACTGTGCTTTGTAGGGTTTGGAGTTAACAACTTCTTTGTAAGAAGCTGTGTCTCCATCTCCAAGATACTCATTATAAACTAGTTTATTTCGGCTTACAGATTGCTGAAATATATCAATAGCACCTGAGGATTCCATTACTCCTGATGACTTTCGATGGTTAATTTTACAATTATGTGCAACTTTCCAATTTGTGTATTCTGTTGTCCCTTTTTTTCCACCCCATATTATACACTGTCTACAATGTTTTGATAAAACAATAACATCCAAACACTTTCCTTTGCTTACTGCTGTCACTACACCGTTCAACGAGGAGTGTCCTCTTTTTTGCCAAGTTCCATCAATCGATACACAACAAGAATGTATACCTGGGACAATTTCTTCCATTTTTGCTTCATTTGCAGCATTTTGCATACTTTCTAGTGCAGAATTTTCGTATGCAGAAAATAACTTATTATTAATATTTCTAAAGGCAGTATTATATTGAGTGCATATTCATTCATCGTGCAAATATTTTAATCGATTCGTGCCCTTTACCAATTTCTCAAAAAGCCATAACCAATCGAACATTTATTTCACTTGGCTTACAACAATACATTTTTTCAGAAACACTAAAAGGTGAAGTATACTTGTGACTTTTATTTTTACATTTTCCACAAAAGTAAACAATTTATGAGAAAATCCCCGTCTATCATCCAAACAATTAGATATTGTGACATTAGCTTCCCCACATTCTTGACACTTGTTTCCTACTGCTATCATTTCCATAAGTATTTTAAAATTTATAAATAAAAAATAATCATCACTATTTCCAGAATGTTCAGCTGGTTTAATGGTAAAATCTTTTTTAGTGATATTTTCAATATTTACATTTTTTGATTTCCATTAATACCACATTTATTATTTACAATATTTGCAGGTTTTTTACAACCTTCAACACCCTTTCTTGATGACTTTCTTTTGTTATTTCGAAGGTTTCCCATATTAAATCTTAATTATTTTACTACAATCTAAGTAAAATGATAAATAATTTCAACAAGCAAATTAGAAAACAGTAAAAAGTAAAAAAATTATTATAAAAAAGCCTGCCTGCTGTTTGCACTTTGCAACAGCATAACTTATAATCATTAAATATTTAACAATTTGGACGTACAAGGCAACATTAGAATACCAAAAGAGATGTATTAGTTTGAGTTTTAAGGTACATTTTAGATAATAACTAAAAAAATAAAACGGTTGCTATGGCCGTTGCTAGGCACTAAAATTATACCTACCTGTATAAAATAGTAAATATTGTAAAAAGCATAAACAAACTTAAAAAAAATATATAACACGAGAAACAACGTTAAATTTTACATTTGAATATTTAATTTGCCAAAAAATCAATTTTTGAAAAAATTTTCACTTTTGATTATGTAGGAACCACCTTAATAATATTAACTGACGTGTCATTAATGGTAAGTGACGAATCATTAATGTTAGCTGATCAGTATCAAAAATTACCAATTAGAATAAGCCAAAGATATTACATAATCAAGTTTCTCAGATCAAATAAAAAGCAAGTTAGTAATATTATAATCTCGACAGTTCAATGGGACGGACATAATAAGCGGAGTGTATCATTGGCGTTTAACAAAAAAAACTGCAACAAACACCAGATACCTACTTGGCTGCTTCACAGAGCACAATATAAATTCAGTAAAGATGCCAGACAAGTTCAAAATATTTACAACTTTTTAAATCCAGGTTTTTTATAACAAAAAATTTTCATTGAAATGTTGGATATTACACTCTCTTATTCTTAAAAAGCAATAATTAATTTAATGTCCTTATACGTCGCACTGAATGCCGATACCGTTCAGTTTATGTCCTTATATCGCGCTCAGAAAAGCAGATATCTCTCCATTTATAACTTTAAATAAAGATTCTAGGATTTTAAATTCATGTAACTTTTTTATTGCACCGGGAATATTCTTAACTCTGGTATGTTAAAAAAAAATGAAAGGAAATGAAGAGAAAACAAAATGAAAGGAAATGAAGAGAAAACAAAATGAAAGGAAATGAAGAGAAAACAAAATGAAAGGAAATGAAGAGAAAACAAAATGAAAGGAAATGAAGAGAAAACAAAATGAAAGGAAATGAAGAGATAACAAAATGAAAGGAAATGAAGAGAAAACAAAATGAAAAGAAATGAAGAGAAAACAAAATGAAAGGAAATGAAGAGAAAACAAAATGAAAGGAAATGAAGAGATAACAAAATGAAAGGAAATGAAGAGAAAACAAAATGAAAAGAAATGAAGAGAAAACAAAATGAAAGGAAATGAAGAGAAAACAAAATGAAAGGAAATGAAGAGAAAACAAAATGAAAGGAAATGAAGAGAAAACGAAATTAAAGGAAATGAAGAGAAAACAAAATGAAAGAAAATGAAGGGAGACGTTGGGTTAGATAAGGGATGAAATCTTTATGTAAAAAATCACTCGCTGTGTTTTTTCTTGAAGTTTGAAATTGAACTCTCTTTCTGTTTAAAAAAATATGGAAAAAAGCAACCAGGTTTGCAGAGAAATACTAATGATATAACATATTACAAGTTGCTCATAAAAATAAATACAGATACAATCAGTATGGTTGCCGAACTTTGAAACATTTTTTAAATAAAAGCAATGGTTCAAAAATTATTTTTAAGGAATATTTTATTTTATGGTCTGGAATTTAACATTCTTTGAAAAATGTTAATGATTGCCAGACAGTTAATAGCTCTAGAATCCTGGGCAACCGAAATCTGGGCAACCGAGACTATTGAAGTTAAGATTGTACCAATTTAACAATCATAAAAAAAATGTCTGACATTTTTTTAACACATTTTATTAACTGCAACAATGACAGAAATAAGCATATCATTTATTTGATAAATAAAAGCGTTAAAATAATTGTCTTTGCCATAACTGCATTGAGTAGCAAAAGTTAGACCGTGGTCCTTTAATTGACTTAAAAACACTTGAACCGCAACCTTATATATGCTGTTTGTGTTTACCATTGATTTAATTGTGCATTCCAGTTTCGTACTTATTTTGCTGGCTCTTACATTAGAAAGAGAGAAATCATAAGACATATTTGCCATGCTTGATTGCACTATTTTAGAAACCAAACTATCAATATCTTGTTTAATAAAAAAAAGTTTAGACGCAACCTTATCATTTTCTTCTATTGAAGAGTTTTTTCTAACTTGACTCCTAAACTTTCGAGAATCTTCTGCAAACTTTAGTCTGTCAGCGTAGTTTTTAAAATATCGTCCAACAATAATGGCACTAAATGAAATTGACTTACTATCAATGACTGATGGAATTTTTTCAGGTGAACTATAGCTTCTATATATAGATGTTGAACATTTTGGTGTTTTTTTAAACCTTGGTAAAGATTCAAATAAGGTAATTCCTGTAGACAGTCGTTTTAAGTTTGGAGAATTTAAATCACTACTTTCTGAACTGGATAAGTTATAAAACTGTTTGTCTTCTTGCTCTTGAGATTCGGAAATCCCAGCATCCTCGACGCCCTTTGTGGCAGTCTGTAAAAATATAGCGCATTTAAGTAATGCTCCTGAAAATGAACTTTCTAATATTGGTAAAGACAAAAGCTCTTTTTCTGTGGTAACAGACATAGTTTTTTTATGCCTTTGGTTCGATATACCGAGCGAATAAATTGATCTTCGATTCATTTTTATATGAAAAAAATCCTTTTCCTTACATAGCTATACTTTGCTGAATCTTTTAAAAAACATTTTTTACTGTTCAAACGCCATTACTGTAAGTTTTATGTAAATAATTAGATTATATATTATTATTAATAACTATTAATTATTCAATCAAAATAAATTGAAATACATTCCTCATTTTGAATTAAGCTAAAGTGCTTTGCAAAATGACTTGATTAAGCTATGAAAAAGAACGGAAATAACCGATTCAATATGGCTGTTTACTATTGCAGTTGAAAACTAAAGAATGCTTTAGTTTTTCGCATTCTCATAACGCTTTGTAATAAAATTTATTTATAAATAATATTTCCGATAAAATAATAAATGTATTAACACTTCAAGATATCAACAAAATACTTCTAAATGCAAAGATACTGCAATTCATAAATGTTGCATTTATATTGTTTGATAACAATAAATGTAAAGATAATCAGAATACATGAAGCTAATGGCGTCACCAGAGTTTTGTCGCTCAGTGGTATGGGGAGAAGGTAGGCTATACCTCTCCCCATCCAATTAAGTTTCTTTCCTTTTAACTGTTTTTGCAACCTTCGCTCAATCCTCTAATAACGAAACACAGCCTTGACAAATAAAACCGCTGCGCAGAAAAATACGTTGACCGTAGCTACAAGGGATGTGGTGGATCAAACTCGAGACTTCTCGCTTACGAAGTTTTGTTTTTTATCACTACACTACTACCGCAATTAAGAGAGAAAAATTTTTTTATTTGCAATAAAAACCCTGCTGTATATGTTTAGAAAAAAAGATACAAATTTTTACAGATAAAACTACAACATGATAATCAAAAATATAAATGAACAAACTATATTTAAACTCGATGAGCAAACTATTTTTAAACTCGATGAGCAAACTATTTTTAAGCTCTGATTACTTTTACTTTCGTAATTGAAGTTATTTAGACAACAGGTAAAAACAAACAGCAAATTATGAAACCGGTAAAATGCAAACACTTTTGCAAACCTTACTCTTTTGTCAATAAAATATGTAGTCGATGTGTTATGGCGATTATTCATTAGTTATAATATTGCTTATATGTAGCCGTTTTTTTGCCTTCTAAATATCTGAGCGGTACTTTGGTACTAAAAGAACACATTTCAATAAGCCCTGCCATTACGATGTTTCCTTCTCAACTAATAAATAAATAATCTAGTCGATGGGAAAATTATCGTTTACTACAATAATTAATGCAGTATTACTAGTCTATTAATCGTCTATTGAAAGATTCATAATTGCATTCTACTTAAGTGAAAACCCTCACTTGAGCCTCGTCATATTAAAGGTATAATACGATTTAAAAATAATTTGTTTTAATTATATTTTCCTTTGAAATGAAATTGTCAAGCATAATCTAGGAAAGTTGATCTTAACATTATAATGAAACAAATAAATGTCTAACTTACGTCTGATTTTTTAAGAATTAAGCTGGTTTTCTATCCCGATTATTTTTTTCGCTCTTTAGTAAATGTTCTACAAACTATTTAGAAAAAGGCCACTTTAGTCCTGGATTCAATCTGAATAAATAATAATAATAATGTATTTTTTATTATTTTATTTACTTTTTTATTTAAGTTTTTAATTTAAATTTAAAAATATTATTTCATAAGCATAAATTATTCGTATGAGGAAATTTCTTTTTAAAAACAAAACAACAACAAATAGATTTTTAATTCAATGAATGCGGAAAATAGCAACAAATAAACGGAAATAATACTTCTTGTTGTTACCGTTATAATAATATTATTAAAGTATTAAAATAAAAAAAGGTGTAATGTATAGATCATGTGTATATAAAGATTAATTAAAAGAAAATTTTAGTATATATATATAAAAAAAAGTAAAACATGAAAAGTATTTAGATGAAAAAAAAAGCATGGATAGTATACAAGTAAAGAAACATGGGTAGAATAAAGAAACATCTATAATATATAAATAAAAAAATATCTCATTTATATACATAATAATATTTTTAGTGGTGCCTCAAGACCCTTAAACATTTAATGGATCCCTAATATTAATAAAAAAAAAAAGTTTTTCAAAAGTATGTCTTATTGGGTCTCAAAGGAAGTGAAATTTTATAAAAACTTCAAAAATATTCAATTATTTTATAAAAAAATATTTAATTATTTTATTAAAAAAAATTTTAATTATTTTATTAAAAAATATTTAATTATTTTATTAAAAAATATTTAATTATTTTATTAAAAAATATTTAATTATTTTATTAAAAAATATTTAATTATTTTATTAAAAAATATTTAATTATTTTATATTTAATTATTTTATTAAAAAATATTTAATTATTTTATTAAAAAATATTTAATTATTTTATTAAAAAATATTTAATTATTTTATTAAAAAATATTTAATTATTTTATTAAAAAATATTTAATTATTAAATTAAAAAATATTTAATTATTTTATAAAAAAATATTTAATTATTTTATAAAAAAATATTTAATTATTTTATAAAAAAATATTTAATTATTTTATAAAAAAATATTTAACTATTTTATAAAAAAATATTTAACTATTTTATAAAAAAATATTTAAGTATTTTATAAAAAAATATTTAATTATTTTATAAAAAAATATTTAATTATTTTATAAAAAAATATTTAATTATTTTATAAAAAATATTTAATTATTTTATAAAAAAATATTTAATTATTTCATAAAAAAATATTTAATTATTTTATAAAAAAATATTTAATTATTTTATAAAAAAATATTTAATTATTTTATAAAGAATTAATTCAATTATTTTATAAATTCAATTATTTTATAAAAAAATATTGATAAAAAAAAAATTTAACTAAAAAACTTTGTAAAGCGCAACTTTAATCTTTAATTGAAAAATATTATCTTCTCGACAGTAAAGTCTAAAATAAATTCTTTTTTATTAAATGATGATCATTTTCACAAATTTATGAAGTTATAAAACATAAACGTTTATGAATTTCCTTTGCTGATTTAAATAGTTTAAATTAAAGAAAAATATTAAAAATTTTAATTATAACCCTTTAAATGGTTTTTCAAGGCTCAACTCATCTATGCTTTATTTTACTAAAATCTGAGTCTTAGTTTGCTTATAAGCGTTATGCTTATAAAAAAGTATGTATTTAATTAAATGTCGAAAAATGAAAAAAACAAATGATTTCTAAAATGATTCAATGTAAAAATACATTTTTACATTGAATCATTTTAGAAATAAGTTATTTTGACCAATTTTTAGGACCAGTTTTGTTAAAAAAATTTGCTAAAATTTTGGTTTTAGTTTTGGCTATGAAATGGTTCAATTAAAGTTTCGGTTGGATTTTGTTTCGGTTGCTTCCTATCTTGAATTAAAGATTCATTTTGACTTAGGTGTACAAATGACTCTCTGAATTAGAATGCCAATATTTCATAATATCTAACAAACAAAATCCAAATGTTGGTTCCAAGGTTTTACTGTAACTCAAACATTAAATCATTGAAAAGAGTTTGCCATTTTTTTGCAGAGAACAAATTGTTCTCTGCAAGAAATGATAAACTCTTTTCAGAAAACATTAGATATAAAGACAAACTTTATTTCTCCCTCTGAAAAAGAAGTTAAAGAAGTTACTTATCTTAAATCTAAATTCGATGGAGAATCAATTCAAAGAATATAGAGGTTCAGAGGACCTATGAACAAAACTATAAAGAAACTCTACGACCTGATACTCTAGAAAATGAGGAATTTATATTTCAAGCTAGAATATTTACACTGAAATTGGTTATTGATGAAAATATATACATTTATTTTTATTTCTGTAGATTTCTACATTAGGTAAAGTATACATTTACAACATCAATTTTTTTATACATTTACAATACAAAAAAGAACCAACAGAGAACAATATCGCATCAACATGACTTTTTTCTTCATTCATATATTTACCAGATTTAGAAAATAAAGTAAACTTTGTAAATTTTGTCAAGAATATTAGTTTCAATAATGATTTGGTATGCACAATTAAAATTAATTTTACAATTTATTCTACTTTGTTTGATGACAAAGTGATCATGGGCATGCTAACACTCAATCTACTCAGTCCTGGAGCATATTTAAAATAAAGTCATCAAAAATGAACAAACTGGCAGTTGTAATTGTAAAGCTAGCAAACAAACGAGTCCTTAAGCTAGGGTTGTCAACACTAAGCTGTATCAATCAATCTGTATCTAATTAAAACCTTTTAGCTTATTCTGTATTTGCATTACTAACCAGAAAATGAGAAGATGTTATCTGTCCAAACTAGAAAGAAGTCTATTTAGCAAGGCTTTAGGAAAAGATTAAGTATAATAGTAGTTACTCCCTCTGTTGGGTATTGCAATACATATAATGGAAACAGTGCCTAAAGGTTCGTTTAGAATGATGTTTAGATTTTCAGAGATTATTGGAAAAGAGTTCAAAAGTATTATAAGATTAAAATCGAAATGAACTTTTAATCTAAATACGTTTATTTTTGCTATTAGACTCTGCTTTAAAAATCTGGTTAGCCACATTGGATACAAGCCTTGCATTGCCAGGGCATATATATATATATATATATATATATATATATATATATATATATATATATATATATATATATATATATATATATATATGCCCTGGCAATATATATATATATATATATATATATATATATATATATATATATATATATATATATATATATATACAGTTTTCTGTTGAATACAAATTATAGGAAGAGTCTTTTAGAATGAATAGAATAGAATTTTAAATCATACCTGATCGCAAATAAAACCATTATAGAAAACAATAAATTAATGATGAAAAGTAATTATTTAACACTGCCTCTTTTTAAGATGTCCAGGTGTTGACGATGTTTGCAGTAATGTAATAATAAAATCAATTTCTTATTTAAAATCTCCGCACATGCATATTTTTAATTCGTCTCTGAAACAAGTAATTTTTCCTTATAACCTAAAAATTCCAAGTAGGGTACCTGTTTAAAATCTGGAGATGTTACAGGCGTAACATCTCTAGATTTTAAGATAGGTCTCCAATTACAAACTAATCTCAATACTACCATTTAAATGAAATGACAAATCATTTAGTTTTTATTTTTTTACCAATTACAGAAAATTTCATGCTTATCATGATTTAAAAATGTTGTTTATTTCAGTTTATTACATAGTTGAAACTGTTGGAACTTATCGAATGGTTTAATGCAAATAAACTATCAACTACTTTAACTAAAATAAAGTATACTTTTTTCTATCGCTTTCATGAACGCAATAGAATCCCCTTAAAACTTCCAATACTTTGTATTGACAGTCAAGCTATGAAAAGAAATTACTCATTAAAATTTACTTTTAGGCGTGTTTCTTGATGGAAACGTAATTTGGATATATCATATACACATTATCTTGAAGGTAAAATCTCTAGAAATATTGGCCTACTTAATAGAGCGAGACCTTTATTAAATCAAACTAATTTAAAATTGCTATATTTCTCCTTTATTAATTGTTATCTGAACTACGCAAACATTGCTTGGTGTAGCACAAATAAAAAAAAAATTAAAAAATTCTTTAATAAGCAAAAACATGCAGTTAGAATATTATCTAATGTAGGCCGTTTTACACATTCCAAAGAACTATTTTTAAAGCTGAATATACTCAATGTCTACCAATGAAACATTTATCATCTTTTAATTTTTATCTTTAAAGTTAATACAAAAATAATACTTAAAAGGCAGTCAGTAAAAGGATGAGACTTAGTTGAACACGAAAATGAATTTTAGAGCATGGCACAAGAGACGCTAGCTCTTTAGGGCAGCGCCCATTATAGTATTTATAGGAAAGAGAAGAAGAAAGAAACTTACGACGATGTGACGAATGGTTAATGATTGCCTACAAGAGCAAGTCAAAATATTTTTACAGTGCGTTTTTTCACCTTATCTAAAAGGGAAAGAGTATCACTTGAATATCCGCTCCAGATATGGTAACGGTAATCCATAAAAGGACGAATTTGATTTTTATAGAGATAAAGAATAAAATCTTGAGAAAGAAAGTGAACAATAAAAAGATGCAATCGTAACAAATGCTAATTTTGCAATCAATTTTATATATGATTTTCGAGACAGATTGAAAGTAAGACTTAATCCTAGAAGAAAAAGGGTAGATGACTCATCAAGCACATTACCATTCATAAATATATGAAGATCTAGATAAGCGATAACGATTGGCTAAAAAAAGGTGAGTTTTATTTGAGTTAAAATTCATCAGCCACTTATAACCCGATGCTGTAGCAGAAGTGAGACCCTTTTCAAGCTCAAATGCCTCCTCCAAGCAATCAGAGAGTATTGGCTTCTTATCAAGACAAGAATAAATGGTAATATCATCAGCGGTTAAAATCACCTTAGATGTGAGAATTTCTTGGAGATTTTAATGCAAATAAAAAAAGTATAAGGCAAAAAATAGAACCTTGAGGAATCCCTGCAGTTACAGGAAATGAAGTAGAGTACATTTCATCGAGGACAACTTTTTATACTACGATTTGTAAGAAATGATTCAATAATCTTAAAAATGTTACCTGATACACCGTAAGAGGAAAGGTTATGGAAAATACCAGTTTGTCAAACTTTATTAAAGACATTAAAAATCCCGAGAGTAAGGCATAGTCGTATCCAAGATCTGGAACCGAATACCCGGATACCCGTACCAATTATTTGAGATCCGGATCTATTTGGTTTGGATATTCGGCACTCGGTTTTTTTTTATATAAAATTACTTTTTATAATGTTGATGTTGGTTACCATTATAACCTACACATAATTTGAAAATATCGCCCTTAGAAGCATTATAATATTTCAAATCAATTTAGAAAAACTATTTTAAAATGACTTTCAAAGAATCTAAAAGCAATGCTCCTGTTTGGAGCATTTCTTAAAGTACAAAGTAAATGAAACTGCTCAATGCAAAACTTGTAACGTCATTGTAACAATTAAAGGAGGCTGCACAAGTGTTATGAGAAAGCATCTAAAGATTAAGCTTGAAAGAGAATTGCCATAATTACATCCTACAAAGAAAGTTCAAAGTTCATCCCAAAAATATATCAGAATTTTGTACGAGAAAAAGATACTATTGCCAATATACTAACAGATCTCATTGCAATTGATGGACTTTTATTTAACACTGTTGCTAAAAGTAAGAAGTTACAAGAATTTGCTTTAGCTAAAGGACACAAAATACCTTCTAATTCAATTTCCATTAAAAATATGTCACTGGATCATGCTAAAGATACTTTTACAATTAACAGCTGAGTTAAAAGAAATAAAAGCTAACAGTTTCAGATTTAGTTTAACTTTTGATAAATATACATCAATTAAAACGCGTCGTTATATGAATATTAATGTGCACACAAATGGAAGCCTTTATAACCTTGGACTTGCACGTACTGTTGGTAGAATGCCATTTGAAAAAGCTGTTGAGATAGTAAGTGAAAAGTTAAGTCAATTCAAACTGGAATTTATTAATGATATTGTTAGTACAACTACAGATGGTGCATCAGTTATGGTTAAATTTGTCCATTTAATCAATCCACTACATCACGTTTACAATACCCATGCAATCCATTTAGCACTAGGAGATACTTTATATGAAACAAACTAAAGTTTTAGACCGAAACAATAATTAATATTAGTGAGAATGACAGTGAGGATGATAGTGAAGAGCTTAATCAAGGTGAAGAGCTGGGTTACATTGTATTTGAAAATAGTTCAGTAGAGCCTGTTGTTATAAAAGATTATTTTTCAATTTCAAAAAAAGTTCACACAATAATAAAATTGTTTAAAAAATCACCTGTTAAAAATAATGATTTGTTGCAGAAACATGTAAAATCAAAGTTTGGACATGAGCTTAAACTTATTTTAGAATGCAAGACACGTTGGAATTCATTATTTGATAGGGTTGAACGCATTGTCAAGTTAAGCAAATTTATTAAAATGACTTCTATCCAAGTGCAGTCTTTAATAACAATATCAGATTAAGAGCTGCGAGTTCTAAGAGATTTAGTTGAGGTTTTAAAGCCGATAAAATTATGAGCCAAACCACTTTGCCATCGATACTCAAATTTGCTTATAGTAGAAAAAGTTTTTTGTTTTGTTTTAAGTCAACTACAATCATATGAATCTGACAAAAGCAAAAACTTATAAAGCATCAGCTTTAAAAACAAAAATTTTAAGAAATCCTAATTTGATTCACCTCATGGAATATTTAAACAACCCTAGTTTTCTATTATCTGGTACTTTAGATGCTTTTAGAATAAAGCCGAAAAAATCAGCAGTGACGTCGTTAACTAAAAATCTTTTACTAAGGCTTTTAACTCAAGCAATCAAAGAAGATTGTGAAGAAAATACAAACAATGATTTTGAAATCAAAGTTAAAGAAAATTTTGATATAAAAACACAGCTAGAAAAATCTATACAAAGTGCTGAGCTAAAACAATTAAATAATGAAGATCTCAGTATAAAATCTTTCTATAAAGAATTTTCTGTCTTTGAGTCAACAAAAAAACGTACTTCTAAATTGGAGATTTTATTTCAGTGTTTAAAAACTATCCAACCAACATCTATTGAGAGTGATCGAGCTTTTAGTGTATGGAAAATGTTTGTAACCAAACTTAGGAGCAGTTTAAATGATAATACTATTGATACCTTATGCTTTTTAAAAAGTTTCTACAAAAATAATAAACGTGATGAAAATTAAAACTAAAATAGGTTTGTTGATATGAAATGCTACAAAGAATTTATTTCACAAAGTTAACTGTGGTTATATATATTTTAAATATAAAAATTTCTTGTGTAAAATAGGTTTTTTTATTTGTTTTTAAGTTAAATTGGATCCGGATATGGATCCGGGTCCAAATCTTATAAATCCAGGTAGGATCCGGATCAGGATCCGGATCCTATTTATTTTGCCAGATCCGTTATGCCCTAGATTAAATACGAGATTTTGTTCCATTAGAAAATTGGGCTTTAGAGTTAAACAAAATCTTTTTAAAATGGTTTCTAGCAATAGTAAACAGACGTTTGCTTTTTAAAGAATTTTTTTGGCGATAGAAGTAATGGTTACAATTGGAAATTACAGCAGTGCAATGAGAGGAAAACAGCCGAGAAGAGTGAGACTTGAATTGGAATCGGTGAAAGGGAAAAAGATTCTATGCCAGCCTGAATCCTAGAAGTTATATTTAGAAGCACATTTGTCATCAGAAAGACGAAAGACTTCTACCCAAGGGCTATCACAAAAAAAAGTCACGGAAAGAGTCCCTTTAAGGTAGTTGTAAAAGGTAAAATGATAGAGGGATTCTGATGATGAAAAAAAATGAGATAATACTTTTAGAGAGATCAAACCGTGATCAAAAGTACCTAAGGATGAATGTGGAGAAACTGAAAATGACTAGGATCAGAAACAAGACATAAGTCGAGTAGAGAAGGTAATTGATTCAGATTGTCTGGAAAGCAAATTGGAAAGTTGACTAATTTTGTTAGAGATTGAGAAACGCAAAGGCTGTGAGTCTTAACACTTACAGAATCACTGACACTAGAGTCAAGCAATTCAGTGTGATGAGCATTAAAGTCACCAACATCAACGATATTGGCTAAAGGATAAAGAGAAAGGGCTCGGTCAATTTGATCAGAGATAAAATCAAAAAGAGTGCAGTCTTGAGATGAAAGAGAGCAATATAGAACAAATAGAAAGGCAATAGAGTGAAGTGGTGCTAAACAAAAAAACATAAAAGAATAGTCTGTTGATTCAAACCCAGTTTCCTAAAAATTAGGTGAATTCTTACGAATGTAAATGCCCAGGCTAAGCATTAGATTATTGGAGTCTTTACAAGTTAAAGAAAGATAACCATCAGCACTAAGATTACAAGATGAGACACTCGAACTCAAACTAATCTCACAAATGCAAGTTAGATCGGTGAAGTTTGCAAGAGGTAAGACTCAACAGAAGAAAAGTACTTCGGAGACCACGAATGTTAGTGAACAAAGATTTAGAGAACTTGGTGATGACGATGGTTTTTTGTGTTTTATAGTATTTGGTACTTTAGCCATTTTTAAAATGCGTTAAAGAACTTGACTGAAAGCACAGATAGTACTCAGTATACTATCTAATAGTCTAAGCAATTAGATCATTACTATTAATAGACCCTAAGCTGTAACAAAGGACTCCAAATATGACCTCAACAATGCGCACCAAAAGTACGAACAGGAACACCATCTCTGCGCAACATGGCACTGTCAGTACTCTTATATTTTGCAGCTGTTGATGGAATCAGCCTCTCTGAGAGTTACCACAAAGTTTGGGAAACCTGACTACCAACTGGCCTCAGAACCATAAAACTGAGTTTTAGAACTGTACCCTCATTAGAAGATAATAGAATGAGTTGCTTAGTCATAAAAGAAGAGACACAATCAAAACCCATGCAATTAGTCAAAAAGATTCATTATTCAACATCCTAAACTGGAAACACAGTTTACAAATGCATCTACGCCAACCTAATAGATAAAGAAGGGATGCGAAGTTGGTTAACAAATAGAATTTTTTTACCCATTAAGTCTTTCACTAGGAGGCCTTCTACAAGACTGTAAATGTATTTAACGTCTGCCTAAGATCAGAATCCAAGATCCAAGTATCCAAGATCAGTAAACAAAACCATAGATTGGTCGCATGCAAAATCAGAAAAAGATTCTTTACGTGTTAAACGAAAAAGCCTCTCATAGTGTTGACAAAATGAAATTAAAGTATAAAGAGCGCTATGTAGAGTCAATATTAAAGAAAACTTCAATGTTGAAAATAAAACAGCAACTCAAAGAAGATACATAAAAGGAGACTGATAATCTCCGATCTCTGAAAAAAGAAAACATTGTAAATGAGCTCATTCAATTGAAATCACAAGTTAACAGCAGATGAAGTAGAATAAAATCTTCAAAAATTGGAAATTTTTAAGGGAGCAAATTATTAGAGTTCCATTAGATTTTTATCGTTATGTAATGGGTGCAAAATGTTTATTATAAGCCATTTTATAAAATCTAAGCTTCTGGAAATAAACGTAATGGTTTGACACTAAGTGAGTTAATGCAGAATCTGATGACTGTTATTTGTGCATAACGTCCGCAAGAAAAAATAAGCAGCACATTAACAAAAAAAACTCAACGCAACAACTTGATTAAGAAACAAAAAGTTGTTTATAAAAATTAAGGGAATCTAGAGTATCCTTTTTTTTTTATCTTAAGGCCGGGAAGTTCACTACATTTGAGGAGACTACTTTAGTAGTTGTGGTTACAACTCTCTGTCAACTTTATAACTCCAAAATAAAAATAATAAAAATAATTTATTATTAGTACTTTAATGAAACGCTTTACCATAGATCGCATTGAGGGAAAATTTAACAAATCTTTATGCAAAATAGCTGTTATTGGGCCAAACATAAATTTTCATAACTTTAAAAGCATTTATCCAAATTTAAAAAATGAACTCATTCTGAAAATGTCTTCGTTACCCACGTAATTTATATTATTTATAACCAGAGATAATGATGAAAAAAAAAGTGTCGGATATTTATCGAGAAACTCGGAAGTCGAAAGCTGTTCAAAAAGCTCGGAAGTATCTTACAATAACAATAGTTACCAGCCGGTCTTATGAATCTAATCATAATATTATATTCATATATATTCTAAATAAGAGCAAAAAAATAATAGTAAAAAACAAAAAAATAAAAAAATGACTTAGAAACGCGAAACTTTTTCAGAAAATTGAAAACACGCTAAAAAATAAAAATAATAAAAATAAAAAACGACATGCAGTCTAATATTAGACATTTTTTGACTTCAGCCAATCATCAATATGAATATAATATTATGATTAGATTCATAAGACCGGCTGGTAACTATTGTTATTGTAAGATACTTCCGAGCTTTTTGAACAGCTTTCGACTTCCGAGTTTCTTGATAAATCCTGGCCAAACATCCAACAAAAACTTTCTAAGCAGTGAAACAAAACCAATTAATAAATGAAGTTCAGGTAGAAGAACTAGTTGCAATTAAAGATCTGGATCTAGATTAATATACAAAATTTGAGGAGTAAGGCAGTTCATCAAGTCTATCATGGATAATATCACTGATTTATATTCTAAATACTTTTAATAGTTTACTTCTAAATAATCAATACTGCCAAGAGTTTGTTTTGACCCTGGATCTAATGTGGATACACCATAAACAAGCTCTTTTACCAGAATAACCAGATAAGCCAAATAACGCATTTCAACATTTCAAGTCGAAAGCAACATAAGATTTGACACATTGCAAATTCAACATTTCTACAATTTACCTCAAATTACATTTAGATTCAGGAATATCTTCAACAATTTGTAAAAATTGTGACCACTATTCAAGAGCTCATCTGAATCAGCATTATTCTTATGACAATCAAAGAATCACTTTAAAAAATAAAATCCAATAAAATGCTTACACCCAGCCGGCATTTGATCCTAAAAAGACGTCTTTTGAACGCTCAAAAAATGTCTTTTTAGGACCAAATGCCGGCTGGGTAAAAACTAAAGTTGGGTCTAAACCAGGGGCGGATGCAGGATTTTTTATGGGTGTTGCCTGTTTTTTTTCGAGTTGCCAAAATATAGTCGGCGATATTTTTTTGTAAACCCCTCCCCGTGCTAGCAAGGGGGGGGGGGAAGGTTGCAAAAAAATATCGCCGACTATATTTTGGTAATCCGTCATCAAAGCGGCATCAGTACTTTATTATTACTTACTTGGCATTGTTCTCAATTACCCATATAAAACAAAATTATAAAAATATTGCCTTGGCTATTCTGTTCATAAATTAGACATTTTTTACTTGCCTAACTTATTTAACGAAGTGCACCAACGAGAAGGTAAGCCATAGGACTTTGCACTCCATCTGTAAACTGTCATGTGGCCTAAGGTTAGCCCTCCATTTCTGGATTCTTTCCTTTTCTTGATAGGCAATTAATGTAAAGTATTTGTATTGTTGCCTTAGTTTAGCCCTCCATTTCTGGATTCTTTCCTTTTCTTGATAGGCAGTTTATGTAAAGTATTAATATTGTTGCCTTAGGTTAGTCCTCCATTTCTGGATTCTTTCCTTTTCTTGATAGGCAGTTAGGCCAAATTTTTTTTAATAGGTTTTTTTTTTAAATTTTTTATGTTGGTTTTTCTAATTTTCAATAAATATAAGATAAACTTAAATATAAAATAAAATACACGAATATAGTCAATAAACAAAAAAGAAATTAATAAACTAATATTAGGTAAAAACCAACTCTAATCGTCGTTACCCTAAAACAGAAAAAATATTTAAAACTCTTTCTACATCAGGAATTATTTCTTGATGAATAGACATCAGAGCTAAAGAATTAAATCTTGACGCTGTCATGCGGCTTCGCATATAAGTTTTAAGTCTGCGTATAACAGAAATGCTCCTCTCGCATTCACATGTAGTAATTGGAATTGTTCCCATTATTAAAAAACCTTCCCTAATGTTTGGGAAACCCCCTCATATCAATAGACTTTAAAGTCTCTGTAATAGTGGATGGGATCACATATTGATTGTTCCAAAATGTTTCCCACAAATCTAATTCAGCATGAATTGATGTAGGATGAGGCATATCCGATATATAAAAATGCAAAAATTCCATAAAATCTGACTTCCAAAAACATTTTTCTTTATTTTTTTTTACAATAGTTGCAGGAATACCAGATAAACCTTTGTAAACAATCATCTCACCTTCATCAAATCTATCTTCTAATTCATTAATTAAATGATCTAGAAGAGGAGATGTGATGGAATATTTGAAATAATCCAAAACTGTGTCAGAGGGATAATTATCTCTATAAACTTGTCTGCCACAGAGCCTTGGTTTAACTTCTGAAACATCAAGAGTCTTAGCTAGGTCAAGAGCAATTAAGTACCATTCGTTATGATAGACATCATTATTTTTTTTTAAATCTAAAATTTGAGTTTTCAAACAATTTATTTCATTACACTGTTGTGATATATCAAATGCTTTAGTTTGGAGAACAACAGTGATGGCGTAGAAATAGTCCATTATTTGTTTTGTTAAAACTAAGCTCACAATAAAAGAAAAATTTGTCATAAGATTTAAAAAACATGAAGCTTTTGAAGAAGTATCAATATTATAACTCTTACCTTCATTGTATGCCATTTCTTCCATTGAATGAAAAACGGATATGTAGTTATCAAAAAAAACATCCAGACCTTTAAGTTTCTGAACCCATCTAGTTCGACATGTATCAATTAATTTTGCTTGACCAGGAAAAATGAATTTATTGAGACAGCAAGCACGTTTAGGTGATAAGTTAAAAAAATATGATATATCTTTGATTTGATCAAGAGCATTTCTAACACTCTGAACATTGCATGATTTACTAATAACTAAATTAAGTTTATGGCAAGCACAGTGAAGAAAAATAGCCTTTGAATTGATATGTTTAATTCTAGATGAAATACCTTTTAATTTACCAGACATTGCCCCAGCACCATCATATCCTTGACCTCTACATTTTTGGATATCAAGACCAAGATCATCAATTGCAGAAATTATGTTTTGCACAAGACTAAGAACAGTTATACCAGATTTTCATTCAATAAACCGTAGAAAGTCTTCACAAATAACATTATCACAGTAAATGTATCTTATAACTAGAGAGAGCTGTTCAACATTAGAACAATCAGAGGCTCCATCACACAAGATAGAAAAATAACCTGACTTTTTAATTTTCTTAATTAGAACTTCTTCGATTGTTTTTCCACAGCATTCAATAAGTTCGTTTTGTTTGGAATATTCAAGTAGCCATTTATGTAAAAATGATCGTTTTTTTTTTCCACCAGAAACAGGAAAAACAAAAGACAAGTTAGGAATAAATATTTTATTAACTAGATCTAATAACATTGAATCAGTTTTGCCAGCAGATAGATATCTACCGCGCTCATAGTAAGTAGAAACATCATAAAAAGGAAGACTTGAAGACTGATCTGATGCACAAGGTTTACAATTAAGTAAGATTGGATTAGGAGTAATATCAATACCTACATCTACAATTTTAGTTTCATTATCTATGCAAAACTTTATGTGAGATTGAACTAATGATTTTTTATTTGAAAATAGATTTTTAGGAGGTTGACAAGATAAATTAAGAACCTTAGTGGTAACAGAAGAATGCGATAGAACACTTGGCAAAACTGAACACGATCCTCTTTTTAAATCACTTTTGCCAAATTCTTTAAGCATAAAACTTCTCTTTTCACAATAGGGACAAAATGATTTGGTGACCACATATCTTTATCCTTGGAAATAGAGCGACAATCAGTGTTACACCATAAAATACTCAGAATTTCTTTATTTTTTTTATGATCACCACGTGGGTACATACTCACATTAATGAACTTTTTATATTTTTCAAGTCCAAATTCAGGATAAACAGAACGAATTTGCTTATTTAACACTGTAGATAATGCAATTAAACAAAGAAAAGAAGCAAATTTATTGTTTCTGCAATTGTTATAGGCTTCTTTTTTTATAAGTTCAGAAATATTTATATCATTTAATTCTGTAAAAGAATCAGAAGACTCAAATGAAACACATGCCATGAAAACACTAGAGAGTGAAGAAAAACTGGCGCTACTGCAGTTTCTCCCCCCTTTTTTTTATTGCTGATTATGATAGAGAATTTTATGCTGATTAAGAATCGTATAAAAACATAGGTCTGAAAATCAACAAAAAGTGCTCTAATTCGCTGTTGAAGTTTAAAAAATTACAGTAAAAAACGCTAATATTCGCCATTTTTTTAAAACGTTTTAAATCAAAGTTTACATTTTGAAATCAATCGCTTAGAAAATCTTTTTTTAATTACGCAACCCGGTTTTTATTGTCGTCAAAATAAAATTATATTTAAATTAAATTAAATGTTTTTATTAATATATTTTATATGTTTTTTAAAAATTAATTTAAGATTTTGCTTTTTAAATGTACACAAATCTACTGACAAATAGGGATCGGCGCAATTAAATGTACATGCATCGACTGAAAAATAGGGATTGGCGCAATTGAATGTACATACATCGACTGATAAATAGGGATTGGCACAACTAAATGCACATACATCGACTGACAAATAGGGATTGGCGCGATTAAAAGTACATGATCTGAAACAGGGTTAGGGTTTGGGCCAGAGATAAATCAGAAAATGATGCGCTCAGCATTTTTTAACAGTTTTGCATTACATTTTTGATAGAAACCAGGCTTTTTTAAATTCATCTTTGAAAAGAATTTTATTTATAAATAGGTATGAAAAAATGGCGAATCTTAGCGTTTTTTAGTGTAATTTTTTAAACTTCAACAGTCATTTAGAGCCATTTTTGTTGGTTTTTAGGCCTATGTTTTTATACGATTCTTAATCAGCATAAAATTCTCTATCATATTCAGCAATAAAAAAAAGGGGGGGAGAAACTGCAGTAGCGCCGAAAAACTTTTAGATTCCACTTGGTTTAAGATTATTGGGTATCTTGAATAGAAGGTTGCTTTCTCAAACAACTCAACAGAAGTTAATAGTCGAAGAATTTCATGTGTTTTATCTGATGAATTTATTAATAAAGCAGCAGAGTTGTAAAGACAGTTACCATTTTCCATTGACCTGTAAAGTCATATCATATATAAACTAAATATAACTAAAAAAAAACATATTTAACTAAAGGTTATTTGTTAAGAATTATTGTTTTATAAACAAAATAAAACATAAAAAAACGCGTTTAAACTCATACTTTAAAACAATATAGTCTTCATTTTCTTTTAGCATGGGAATAAAAGCTTCCATTTCAGAATTTCTTAAAGAAAGAAGATCTTTGTTTACAACAGGAAACTTTGAATTTAAATCTTTGAGATTATTACGAAGCTTTACTTTGTAAGTCGCAATATTAGGCAAATGCTTGGCTTTAAATGCATTGGATAACAACAAATCCATAATTGCAAACAAAAATAAAATTTGTATTAAAAATTACTTTAAACTAATTTTTGATAAAACTTCAATTAAGTACTTATATACTTTTATTTTAAAGCTATAATTATTCGTATAAAGTTTTTACGAATAATTAAGGCGTTATTGGAATAATTAAGGATTCATTTTTATATATAAACGGAACCGAGAGAACCCTTTTGATCAAACGTTCCTGCAATTTTTTTTTGTTGTCTACCGGAAATTCGGGTCAAATGAATCCTGAAACAATAGGGATTTTTTTGGCCTTAATTACGGCAACCAAAATAAATACATTGCAATAACGATTGATTAAAAGGGTTCTTTCGGTTCCGTTCACTTTAAAAAAAGAATCCTGATTAATAGCGGCGTTTTGAACATCACGGAGGAGAGCGAAGTCTTTGAAACATTGTTAAAGCCGTGTATGTTTTTCTATAAAGCAATATTTATTTTTTTAAAGAACTCATATATGCATATAAGTATACTATAAATTTAAGTTTAGTATTTTTTATATTATGAAACGGAATTTTTTATAACTTCTTAGAATATTATGGGTGAATCCTGGGCAACACAGGATACCCCCTAGATCCGCCCCTGTTAAACCACGTAATTTTAACAATTCTAGCACAGAATCTGATGTTTGAACAAATACAAGATCTCTTAAAATTACACAGTCATCAAACCTACGCTTTTGTACATTGTAGTAATTAGAAATATAGTCTTCTAATTCAGAAAGACGACCAAAAATATTTGACTCTATGGAAAGTTTACTTCCTAGATTTTGCGTAAAGTAGCAACCTTCTATTTTGTTTTTCTATTTGACAGCTCTAGCACAACCTATAATTGCCTAATTATTTTACGGGAAAGCTGCTAAATAGAACTTCTTTTTGCTTTATTTTCTGGTGTGCCAACTGTGATTTTAAAAGGATTTCCTTTTGTAGATAAATAAAAAGTAAATCCATCAATCAAGTTTTCTGCGGCCGTTTTACTTTTAATGACTCCAGAAGCATCAATAAGAAGGTATTTTTTTTCTGAAATAATAAATTAATCTGATATATATATATATATATATATATATATATATATATATATATATATATATATATATATATATATATATATATATATATATATATATATATATATATATATATATACATATAAATCATCTTAACGACATATATATATACATATAAAACATCTTAATGACAGTTCTTTCCAACCTTACTGCAAGCCTGGTAATTCCATCAGTTATATAAATGCTGCCTCTAACCACCCTCCTAGTATACTAGAAAGCCTTCCTCAAACTATAGAACTAAGATTGTCAACCATTCTTCTAACGAAAATATTTTTAAACAATCCATCCCTCCTTATCAAGATGCATTATTTAAATCAGGTTTTATCTGCAAATTCACCTACCATTCAAATAAAAAACAGATCCCATTCAAAAATCACAACCGAAACATAATTTCGTATAAACATAAATTGGCAATCTTTGTTTATACGAAAAATTCCTTATTTTAACATATAAAGGTGAAAACTTGTTAAATAAACGAAATGAGTTGATTTCAAAATGCAGACACAAGAATAAATTCCTCTTATCTTTTTTTGACACAGGTGATTAGCTGATATTTTGTTTTTTCTTAGCGACGTTAAGATCCCACTACACAGTATTTTGTAATTTTAGCGGGTTTTTTTGTTTTTGAATTTGTATTCAATGGCTGATGATTGCTGTATAGGCATGAAACTTAAAGTACCATAGAAAAAGTTGTTTTTTCTTCGTTAATATATATGTATATTGCTCTATTTGAGGTATCTTTTTAATATTGAGCACTCTTTTACGACTATGAGTTTTGTTTATTATTATAATACAAAACAGTCTTAAATATCAGTATATATATATATATATATATATATATATATATATATATATATATATATATATATATATATATATATATATATATATATATATATATATATATATATATATATATAATTATATAAATTTAACTTTTATAGTTAATATTTATGTACTGTCACAAAAAACTTTTTTTTTACCTGCTCAGCTTGAAGAGAACCTAGTAGGAATGCTAATGAAATAATATCAGCCACTGCACTGGTGGGCGTGTAGTTATGAGGATGGGCGTGTAGTTATGAACAACGTGCAAGATATGTATAGCAAAAAGAACTTGACACAGAATTAGGTAAATTAATTGTCTCATCTTGAGTGACATTGGTACTGGAAGAACTCCTCATGAGAGATTTCCACTCAAACTAATTAAGGAACTTTAATAGGTAAACGAAAGAAAGTAAGAATAACAAAAATTAGGACTTAAAAATTATTAAATATTCATTGGAACTTTAGCTCCCCCTCCACCACGAGGCGAATCTCCCTACTTAAGTCTTTAAAGATTACTATTGCACCCAGGACAAGCAACTTATGGATAGCATTTGTTGTTCATCGAATGTCCTGGAAAGATAAACAACTGATTTTGTTCCTCTAAGTTTTGAATCATATTTTTTAATGATTTAGATCTTTCGCTATACTTTTATCCAACAACAACAACAAAAATTGCGGAAGGATTGAGCGATTTATCGTTCCGCAATTCAAAAACTATTAATGACTAAAGAACTGAACTAATTTTTTATCTAGAAAATTAATTAGTTTAGTTAAAATAGGGGGTAACATTTTATCTAGTAATTGCATTAGAATTAGTTGAGTTAAAAATTATAGCATTAAATTTATTTTTTCATTACGTTTTTTATTATACAATTATTAAAAATGTATAAGTTTGGATGCAATATATTAAGAAATAAATGTTGTGAAATGAATTTTAAAAACTCCTTCATGAAAAATATTTTTAGTGGTTTTAAGTTAAAAAAAAAATTTTTTTATTCAATTTTTTAAGTTTATTATATATTCAAGTTATATTATATTAAACAAGTTTATTGTTAATATTATTATGAATAAATAAGTATATTATTATTATTATTATAAACAAATATTATTAAGTTTGAAATTGAAAAATTTCGGAGCATATGGTATAACTAGTAAATTGATTACCTGGATTGTAGGATATCTCACAAATCGGAAACGAAGAGCTAGTGGTTAGAGCGCTTGGTTTTGAAGCAGGAGATCTAGGTTGGAAGCGAACTCTGGTCATATTTTTGTGTTACGGTAAGGAAAGAGGCGTAAACTTCCTTGTTAAATGCACTTCTGTGGTGCTCTGTGAAAAAACCGTTAGGACTCACAGTGAAGCGAAATGGTCAAAATGCGGCCAAAACTCAAAATTTTGTAAAGTATTAAACGTTTTTATTAAAATATTGTTCCAATTCAAAAACAAACTTAAAAAGTGGGAAATTAAAAAATTTTCAAGTTGTAGACCCTTCTCCTTACACCCTTACCTTCCCCTCCTCCCTTGAATTTTGAATGCAATTTTTTTTAATTTTTAGATTCTTGAAATTATTCTAAAAATATTTTCTAAGTGAAAAAAATATTTACCTTATTTATTAAGCATTAATATGTAATCCCTGATTATATATACTGATTAGTAAATTTTTAAATGAAAAAGTTTAAATTTGAAAAGATAACATTTATAAAGAAAAAAAAACTATTCATCTCCTCTGAGGAGGTCCTGTACGTCAGATTCAAGGTTAGGACCAGAAAATGTCTTGGGGTTCCTGAAAGCAATCGATGAGATGACAGGGTCGCTTTTAATTTGTAAATAATGGAATTGGTTCTGCATCACATTAATTCTAGATATTTTGCATGTGTAATTGAGTCTTGCATTTCGTATGGCCTTATTTTGTGCTTCCTGAGCCTCCTCCGAATACGCTCCAATGGGAAGATCCAAATGCTCAGCAATTAAAATCCATGTTCCAGAACCTTATGAAGTGTAGGTGGCATAATGTACCATGGATAAATTTCCACTATCAGCTCTGAAGTTTTATAACAGTATGCTTTAAAAGCATTCAATTTCAGGTGGAATCCAATGCAAACGGCATTCAATCAGTGTAAATGATAATACAATGATGTACAATGTACACTAAAAAAAACAGATTTACAGCAAAGAGTTACCTCTAGAAACATATTAAAATGCTTTCTTGCGAGCCTTGACTTCTACAAATCGTTTGATTAACTCATCAAAATTCACATGTTTTGCAATTTCGTTTTCTACCGATATTATGGCCAAGCTCGTCAAACGAGACTGGCTCATTGTAGAGCGGAGAAAAACTCCTCTCACAAGAAGCCACGGACACACATATGGTTAAAAACAGTTTAAGAGCTTCAGTCACGTTTGGTAACGATTCACGAAAGTCCATTTCGATGATAAACTGAAGCATTTTCAAGGATTTCCATGCAGCTGCAATGTCTAATTTGATGCTAGAAGCCCTCAGATGCCTTCTAAGCCTCTTTACATCAGGCAGCATTTCTTCCTCCTCTACATCATTGAAATTTTCTGAAAACTGATGGGCATAGGTTACAATTTCTTCATCAGTTGTCTTCAAAAGATTACCTGTGTGTACAAGAGCAAACTTTTCATACACAGTGTTCATTGAGGTCAAACGTTTTTCTAATTCTAGATGAAAGTGGTCAATGCACTCAAACATAGCACGCTTCAATTCTTCCTGTGGAGTTAAATCTGCATCTTTAGAAATTTCTCCTGGCATCATCTTTTTTAATCGCTTGCGTTTTCTGCTTTCAATATCAATGCCCATTTCAGCACAAGTCTGGGTTGCATATTCTACAGCATTATGGACCAGAACTTATCGACTCTCTACTAAAAAGGTCTTCAAGCTTTTCAGCTTCACAACACACTTTTCCAAGCTAATACCTTCGATTTGAAGATATTTTTTGGCATGATTCACCTCGAGTAGAATGTGGTACCACAAATGCAAGTAGCAAAGAAAATTGAAATTACAAATGTTTGTCATCAACACCTCCGCCGCTCCTCTCGAATCTAGGTTTTCAGAAGCATCACAAAGCTTTTCCACTGCCTTAACCAACTTTTCGAAATGTTTGAAGATTGGTTTCATGGCATCATGATGAGCACTCCACCTGGTATCATTGAGTCTCTTTACTGTCACTCCAACGGTTTCTTTTAGGACCTCCCATCTATGTGTTGAACATGAAAAAAACGTGTACACACTTTCTAAAGTTCCAAAAAATGTGACACAAACAGAAACACTACCAAAAGCATATACGCCACATAAATTAAGCGAATGGTTAGCACAAGGCACAAATATTGTTTTTGGATTAGATTCTTTAATTCTGGTTTGTACTCCTGTATGAATGCCAGACATTGTCGTGGCATTATCGTATCCTTGGCTTCGACAAAGCTTTAAATCCAAGTCGTCCTTTTCAAGAGATTAAACAACTTTCTGTGTTATGGAGTCTGCCTTATTCCCACTTAGAGGAATAAAACCTAGAAATGGTCCTTTCACTTCCACGTTTCTATTGTCACTTTTCACATACCTTATTACCTGACTCATTTGTTCAGTGTGGGATATATCTGGCGTGCTGTCAAACAATGTGCCATAGAATTTAGCTTTCTTGATTTCACAGATTAATTCTTGTTTTACAGCATCGTCTAAAAGAGATATAAACTCATTTTGCACTGCAGGCGATAAATAAGAAACTGGAATCAATCCTGATTCCAATGATTGCTGAAGCCGTATGCTGTGCTCCTTTAAAACAGGGACATAGTTTGAAAGGAGGCTGACAAGTTCCATGAAATTACCACGGTTTTCAGAAGCAAAGTCTTCCCTGTGGACTTGAAAAGTCAAACTCTGCTTTACCAAAAAAAGTGTTATATCTAAGAGACGATGCAAAATGTCTCTCCATTTCTTCTTCTCTCTTTCCATTACGTCTTGGTGAGCAGCGTCGATGGTTTTGTTTTGGAGAAGCCTTGCTTTAAGTGTTTTCCATTTTTCAAAATTGTTAATTGCAATTCAGAGTTTTCGTGATCTGATACTTTAGGATTCAATTTCCACCAACTATTGAATCCTGTGATGAAACTTGATTCATCACAGGATTCAATAGTTTGTCACAGGATTCAATAGTTTGTCGATTGTCGTTGGATTATCGTTCTTATCAAACAACTTGCAACAAAAGCAAAACAGTGATTTTTTTTCATGAGAATTAACCATCCATTTCCTCAAAATCTGTTCTCCACTTGGAAGCTTCTTGTAAAACCAGCTTTTTGTCAGCTGTCTAGTTTGACCCTTTGAATTTTCTCCTGGTTTATGAACTGGATCAACTGGCCCCTTCAAGTTCTGGTAAATTTCACTGCCTTGTCTTATAACATCGGTTCTAAGATAATCTGGCATTGGAGTGGGCCAGTTTCCAACATCATAATTTAATGTTAAATCTTCTGATTTGTGTACTGAATTTGCGTCTGATTCAGAACGTATCGAATTGGTTATGTCTTCTTCTTCTTGCCTTTTGTATTGTTCTTCTTCTCCTTTTTCTTCTTCTTCATTACTTGTTTGTGCATCCCGTTGGCCATAGCTTGTACTTGGGCCTTCTAAAGATTCAGGACCCTCCTCTGGCCCTGCTTCATTGTTTGCCTGGAATAGTGCCCTTTTAGTAAATTTAAGTATTGAACCCGACAACCGTTGTAGTTCTTGTTCTTTGGCTTTTTGTTTTTTCTTCTTTTCCTATCCACTGGGATAGTTTCGTTTTATGTTATCAACAGGTCTCTTGACTCTGAAAATAATTGTTTTATTTTAGACAATAAAGTATTTAGAAAATAAAACAAACCTTCGCGTTATGGGTTTGAAAACGAACCAAACCTAATAAATAAACACTGTAAGATAAAACTGTCAAGTTTTGAATTACATTTTTCGGCTATTTTCTTAGAAAAATTTCAGTATAAGTAACAGTATAACGATGTTTTCACTTCGCTTGTTAGTAGATATCTATTTAAAGTGAAATGTGCGCACATGAAAATGTAAAATTTCTGGTTTTAAAATTCCATTGTTCTATCGTTGTAGGTTTTCAATGGCCTATTGTTCTATTTACGCATCAGAGCTTCGCATGTCTCCACGAATAAAGTTAGGTAATTCTTAAGGTGTGTTTAATAACGTTTTTTATTGGAATTATTTTTTGTTATTATTCGTGGTTTTACTTTAGAGACAGGTTGGCAGAGATTGGCTGTCTCCACGGGAGTTGTTTATTCTAGAATTTTCATATAGAATTTTTATAAGGGAATTGTTTGATTGCCTATTATTGCTAATGCTTTAACGAGTATTTTCAGAGCAGTTGTTCAAAGGGGAATTTAGATGTTCTTATTGTATATTAATGTGCCTCTAATTTAGTTGTGTGTTTTCTGTTTTGACGTATATTATATTTAATATATTATTTATTATATATATTATATTTATTATATTTACAACTATTATTGTGTTTATTGTATTTGTTATATAAATTATATTAATTATATTAATTTATTAACTATATTAATTATATTTATTATATTTATCATATTCATTATATTAATTATATTTGTTATATCAATTATATTAATTATATTAATTTATTAATTATATTAATTATATTTATTATATTCATTATATTAATTATATTTGTTATATCAATTATATTAATTATATTAATTTATTAATTATATTAATTATATTTATTATATTTATTATTTTCATTATACTCATTATATTTGTTATATTAATTATATTAATTATATTAATTATATTAATTATATTTGTTATATTAATTATATTTATTATATTTTTTTAATTTCTTATGACAATTATATTTATTATAATTATTATTTTTATTATATTAATTATATTTATTATAACTATTATATTTATTTTAACTATTATATTTATTTTAACTATTATATTTATTAATGTTCACAAATAAGCTAGATATTAATTGGATTTATGAACCATAAGAATAATATAGGGGATTTAAAAAAAATCGATTTTAGTTTTAATGTTTTCGGAATCTGGGGCCCCCAAGATGAATGTTATCATGGTCTCGGGCTTAAATTTGTCCATGCCACCTATGGTAATAGCTCCTTCCATATGGAAAATTCGTTAGGACGAGCAAACAATATCAAAACTAAATGTTTTCGTACTAATGATAAAAATTATTGTTTACCAAAATAGGCTAGGCCTACTCATTTTTAAGGTCAAAATTAGTTATTAAAAACCAAGTAATTAAATTGACAATACGGATAGTGTATAAGGACAGGCCCCTTATGTGGCTTCAACATAAAACGATGTGTGATATAAAATTATAACCTGATAACTAAAATCTTCTCGCGCAGCCTTGTTAGGCCTATTTGCAGGAATAAAATTATAACTTACCATGTAACTTGGTGATGACGAACTGAAGACGTGATTTGCTCTCGAATTATTGAGGTACCGAATAATAGAGTAAATTAATCACATTAACGAAACAACATAAACATTCGTCTGCCTGAACCATCATGAACCATAGAATCGTAGGTAGGGCGGGCGAATCTATTTATTGGTACTCGCGGGTGTGTTTGTGTGTGTGGGGGGGGGGGGGAGCTTCGCGGAGGGGCTTTAAAACAGTCACGGTGGTTGTTATTGGCCAAGATGTCATTTCAATTTCTTACATCTTGGTTTGTTTGCTGTGGATATTTATTATCTTGGCAAGCAGATACGATCATGTTTCAGGTTCATTTTTGTTGTAAACAATTATGATTACAGAACAAAAATGTTGACTATTACAAAATCCGGCTGAAGTAAAAAAAATATAAATTGTATTAACATTTGGGGGCCTACTTTCAGACGGGGCCTTGGGCGGACCGCCTTCCACCCCCCCCCGCCCCACCTTCGGTACGCCACTGGTCTGGGTAATAATTAGCAAGACTAGATTAGTGTTACAAGCTTGTTTGAACATTTATACATCTTAAAATACCTATTTATAAGATTTTCGTAAATGAAATTCATATTTTTATATAGTTAAAACATGAAAATATTGATATTTGTTCATATATAATACAAAAAAACTTGAACTTAGTTAATCCTAATATTTTGGATCCAGTTGCAAATGGTATAAATATAACCGCAATTAATAACATCTCTAATTTTATAAAGCATCTATCGACAAAGCTATATATGCAAAATAACTCTAATATTCGTTTTGGAGATAACAACAAACAATGGCCATAAAACGAACCAACATCAGTTTAATTTGTAATTGATAATAGAAAAAATCTACAGACTTCTTCAATTGATAAAGAAAACTCTGCTCTTATTTAACTTTAGTATCTAACAAGCCTCGTGTGAATTTTGATACTTTAAGTAGTAAAAGAGAAAAAAGAAGATTGACGCCATTAGTTGCATCATATTCATCCTAAGAACTATTGTTTGCATCAGGTTGTAGTTTTCGCCAAGATGATAAAGAAAAAGAAGTTAAAGCTGTTTTACAATTATCAGAGTATATTCAAAAATAATTTTAGATCAAAACTTCAGTAATATTATATACACAAAAAGGTTTGCCTTGAATTTCCTTGACACCATCAGTTCTAAGATTTAAGATTTTTCATAATAATATCTTCTTAAAAGTTTATTCCTTCCTTTACTTCAACGATCTCTTTTTCCATTTTCCTAATATTTAGTGCGTTTTTCAGCATATCATTTTCAATTTTATTGAACCTATCTATGATTAATTTCACGTTGGCAGATGTTATTTTTGCAAAATTAATTTCTTGTTCACAAAGAAGTCGTTTAGTCTCTTTTAAAATAAATACCTTATGATCTTTTCAATATTTTTAATTGATCCATAGTTAAGAGCATGGCAAAATTTATTAATTTATTCGAGAAATAAAAATTAATGAAAACGCTAATAAAAAGTTTTACCGATAATGAACCCCAATTATAACCCATTTTCAATATTAACTTTTTTAATACCTTATCTTGATTGGAGGAAACCCATAGCGTAAATCTCTTTTTGTAGGTTTGGGTAAAATATCTTAGTTTATAAAATATAACGAGATAAGGTGAAATATGATGAGTGAATTAAAACATGTAACTTTCTCAACTAGTTCCATATAAATTCATTATTAATGTAAAACTCATTATCCAGAAGTTTTTTAGCTGAACTTAAAGGTAAAACTTATTGTTCATTACAAAATATAATGTTGAGTATGCATTATAATATTAATTAAACATGTTAAATGTAACTTTTAATAAAACTATGTAAATGTAACTTTTAAAAAAAATAAAACATGTTACAAGATCAACAGTGTGTGTTGCTATGCGTTAATCATGTATCTATGATAGATGGTTACCATGCCAATGGTAACTTTGTAACTAGTTAAAGTAATAAGTCTTCTTATAATTAATAATCGGTTTTAGTCAGGGAAATTTTCTCCACCCTACCCGCCTCCTCACATCTCAGGAGGAAGTTGGGTAGGACAGCTTGGGTAGTACAACTTGGGTAGGACAACTGAGTACAATTAAAAAGAAAAAGAAATAAAATACGTTTTTATTAATTTAAGGTATTTATATTACACTAATATTTATAAAGCAACAAAAAGATATAAATAATAGAAAATAAAACTTTTAAAGTTAAAACGTTTACTAATCAATGTTGAAAGAAATTAATTGAGGTAAATTTTTTTATCTTCAGAAGATTTGCATAACTTTTTTTTCCCGGATTTTTCTCTTATCATGTTAATAAAACGTTTTATAAGTTTTGCAAATGAATCTTGATGAGTTTCTCGTCTTAACTCCCTTTCTTTCCGATGAATTCTCATAAGAATTTCTGAAAAATAATACGTGTGTATATATATATATATATATATATATATATATATATACATATATATATACATATATATATTTATATATATAAATATATATATACATATATATATATATTTATATATACACATATATATATATATATATATATACATATATATATATATATATATATATATATATATATATATATATATATATATATATATATATATATATATATATATATATATACATATATATACAAGTATAATAAATTTTTTATTTTAAAGATCTTTATTACAACATATTTTAAAATAATAAAAAGTTACTTTTCTTTATTGAGCCTATGTGTTTATAATCGAGATTATTTTTTTCGACCCTTGTTTTGTTAACCGTAACTTCTATTTTTAATTCGGTTGCCCGCACTGTATGGATTTCTGAAAGCTTGTTTGATTCAAGAGATCGATCAAAAAAAAATCTATTAAAAAAAAATATATATGCATTTACTCTTTGTATTACTTCTAAAATAAGAAAGTAAAAAAAAAAAATAATAATAATGACAAAAAAAATAAAGTAAATAAAATTTTCTTTCTCATTTGGATCAAATAAAAAAGAAAAAGGACATAAGAATAAAATCATTTTCTTAGATATATTTCAAATTCTGAAACTCAACGCAAGATTGCTAAAAGATTGCATAGTTTCTCCATTATTCATATTCCATTATGAGCCTCTGGGCAAAGAATAATACCTACATGTTTAACAAATTAGTAAAAATATGCTAAACCATTGCCCTTTGTGCCTTGAACTGTAAAAAAGTTGGAAATTTTCTTAAATTCAATGGTTTAAAATAAGGAATTTTTTTACATCTCTGACTTAAAGCCAATAATACATTCATACATTGCTTTTTTTACTTAGAACATTCAATCAATTACACTACTGAAAATGATTTATATATTAGCCTGTGATTTATATATTAGCCTGTGATTGTACATTTTAAAAAATATCAAGCTAAATCTAAGTAAATATTCTTTGGAAGTATTGAATCTAAAACAATACAACACAACTATGTTCCAAAATACCTTGCAAATCCAGCTGGTTTACTTTCGTATTCATATACTTGGATCAAATACTCATTTGTAGTTTGACAACTGTCCGTTCCGTTTAATTCTTCTAGTGCAAGTGCAAGTGCTTTGTCTTTCGATGTTCCTAAGACATTTTTTATGAAAAAAATATAAAAACCAAGTTTAGCTTACTTTAGAAACGAAGTTTAAAAAGTTTAAATAATGAAAAAAAAATTTGTGTAGAAAAACTGCGTGGGTGGAAAACAACGGTGTGGTGCAGAAAACTTGTGCCGTGGTGAAAAAAAATTGCGTTGAGGTATGATGCAGAAAACAGTGATGTGGCATGGCGCAGAAAAACTATAGTGTGATGTGACATGGTGCAGAAAAACTGTCGTGTGAAGTGGTATGGTTCAGAAAATCTTTGGTGACATGTAGTGTGGTAAAGAAAAACTGCAGTGTGATGTGGCGTGGTGCAGAAAAGCATCATCGTGATGCATAAAATTTTGATCCGAAGAAAAATAAAAATACTTATGCATAAAATTCTGCCAAAAAGAATAAATAAATATTACAAAAAATAAAAAGAATAAATACATATTATAAAAAATAAAGGCAATCAGATACTTTGAAAAAATAATAATAAAAAGGACAAAATCAAATTTATAAATCATCTTAATAACAATTTCATTAACAAAATATATTATATATAACATTTAACACAGTTAAGAAATATTTCAATAATAAAACTATAAAAAAAACGCATCTATAAAACAGATGCAGTAGTGGTGTAGTGGTAAAGCGCTCGCTTCATAAGCGAGAGGTTCCGAGTTCGATCCCCACCACGTCCCTGGTAGTACCGCGCTTAACTTGTTTCTCCGCGCAGCGGCCTTGTTCGTCAAAGTTCGTGTTTCGGAGTTATAGAGTTGAGAGAGGGTTATACCACTATTAAGTAACCTCCTCATCGGTAGTGGCTTTATCGGCCTTGAGGAGGTGAATAACAAAAAATAAAAAATAAAAATAGATAAATATAACATATTATTTTGGGTTGACACTGGAAAAGTAATAAACATTTTATAAGCTCCATAATTATTTTTAAAACACTTTATTAAATTTTTTTTTTTTGTCTCATCTAAAATAGCCAATGAGTTACTGTAAGTAACAATTACTAATGGTTTACTGTAAGTAACAATTACTAATGGTTTACTGTAAGTAACAATTACTAATGGTTTACTGTAAGTAACAATTACTTGCTGATCTGCTGCATTAAATTTTTCAGTTTGAACATTTCAACAAATGAGAAATATAAATGTAAAAAGTCAAAAAATTATTGTAAAACGTTAGCTTTAGATTAAAATATGTAATTTATTTTGTTGAAACATGTTGTGAATATGCTGAACTAAAATCTACTTTATATTTTCTTTTTAATTTTTCTGCATTTTTTCACTGGAGGATATTACTTATCAAATATTTATTTAAATGACAAATACCATATACTTAACCAAGTATAAACAAAATAAAAACTAATGCAGGGAGAAATTAAAACTAATGGTTACACAGTATTAAAGCCATATACAAGATAAGAAGACCAACAAGCCAGACTATTTAAACTTTGTTATAAGCTTTTAATGTATCCAAGGCCGGCGCGAAAGAATGGGGGAGGGGGTATGACACCCCTTATCAATGAATCTTTTGTTCATTTAGTTGGCAAATTTGACCCTTTTAGACAAGTCAGTCGCCTAATGCAAACCCTTTAGACTAGTTAGCCTGCAAATTTAGACAGTCAGTCAGCAAATGTAGACCAGTCAGTTGGCAAATTTTAAAAAATGAGGACCTTTTTTTTAGTCTGAGCAATAATTGTAATAGCATCCCCCCCCCCCCTACGTGACACCTACTCGCTCTGAACCTGAGCGTGTAAAGAACTTTTCCCCTAGCCTCACCATATCTATTTAACACTCTATAGAACCTTTCTTTTGTGCTCAACAAATCACCATTAGAATTAGAGAATTAAAATTGGTATTGATTGTCAGAAAGTAAATTGTTAAATCTAAGAAACATATTAGAATTATGTTCAATAAAAACTCAAAGATCCTAATATTAGCAAAAAAACGATAGAGTTTTTGCTAATATTAGCAAAAAAAAGATATAGTTGAAAAGGTCTGATACCTGACCTTTTCAAAAGTCATCCTAAATCTAGATGTAGGGTGAAAACTTATTGTTGATTTTTTTTTATTTCTTAACAACACAATTAAAGGTTTTGTAAAAATCTTAAGAATCTAATTTTTAAAATAAAATGTAATATTTAGTACTTTAAGTTGAAACAATTTGGTAGTAACAACAATTTTTTTCCATTTTATGGTGCTATAATCTTAGGGCTATCCATAAAATATGTACGCAGTAAAACCAATAATTTAGGACCCCTTCAACACAAACATGACACTGTTAATATTCTGATATGATACCCTACAGAGTTTACATCACCAAAAAATACATAAAAAAGAGGCCTCTGCTGGAGTGGCCCTTAAAAAAGAAGCCTAGAAAATTTAAATAAAAAAAAATTATTTTGATCTACTAAGTTTATATTTAATATAATATATAAAATTTTAAGTAAATTTTTTTAGTGAGCAATAACAGTAAGTATAGTAGTAACTTTTTTTCAGATGACTAAAATATTTACAAGTACTTTATTAAAAAATATTTACAAGTACTTTATTATAAACTTTATTTTTTTACCTTGACAAATATTGCAACACAAATCAGAGCGATTCTGAGAAGGACATTTTTGACTGTCAGGGCAAACAATTTTTTCGCAACTGATATTACCATCCTGAAACAATAAAGTTATATATATAATTTAATAAAAATATCAAACTTAAATAATAAAAAAATTTACAAGTATAAAAACATAAAAATACTAATATATATATATATATATATATATATATATATATATATATATATATATATATATATATATATATATATATATATAAATTAGTAAAAAACACTTTTTTAACTTTTTCTTCTACTTGAAGTTTCACCATTGCTGGATCATCAGGAAGAGTTAAATATATATATATATATATATATATATATATATATATATATATATATATATATATATATATATATATATATATATGTATATATATAACCTTCAGAATTAGGGTTGGCATTCAGCAATGCCAACCTTGTTTCTATGTTTTAAGGTAAGACTCATGTATATATATATATATATATATATATATATATATATATATATATATATATATATATATATATATATATATATATATATATATATGCATATATAAACAGCCCTTCGAATTAGGGTCAGCTGACTGAACTGCCGATCTA
Organism: Hydra vulgaris; assembly: GCF_038396675.1. Classification (NCBI taxonomy): domain Eukaryota; kingdom Metazoa; phylum Cnidaria; class Hydrozoa; order Anthoathecata; family Hydridae; genus Hydra; species Hydra vulgaris. The sequence continues at coordinate 23,849,197 of NC_088921.1, read as the reverse complement.
AAAGTGCTTGAAGGTTTTTTTGGAATACAGTTGGTTAGTTTGGCATTTGACTCATTTCAATTGGATGATTTTTTGTTTTAAGAACCTATTTTTAAATTTATTTTTTCTTAAAAGCAGTTTGTACTTTTTAAGGATTTGCCTCCTTCCCACTTAAAGTATACATTTTTAACAATAGATAACTCTTGAATTCCAATGTGCATTACAAATAGGCCATGCTTTAAAAAAACAAACTGCAGGTAAACTCATTGACAAGACTCTTTTACATTGATAAGAATCTTTTACAACAACCGCTAAAATAAAACCCTATGCACCAATGTAAATTCAACTATCTACCTCAAGATCAAACAAATTCTTTATCAGAGAACACACATATATGGTCCTAAGTACAAGCAAAATATATAGTCCTAGGTCCTATAAACTTCTACCTTCTAAGCTATTAAGTCTAAAAGACTTGATAGCTTAGAAGGTAGAAGATACAATATAATATACAAGATATACTAAGGTAGAAGACTTGATACAATATAATATACAAAAACTTATAGAAACAAGCTTACACAAACTTCCTCTACAATTTATGATATAATGCAAAAATTCTTGTTAAAATGTGGAACTACTTCATTTTTTAAATCTGCATTTACAGGTGTGGTGTCAAATATTACAACAGAAATTTTATTTAAAAAATTAGGTTGTATAACTACCTTGTGTAACATGCTATTAATAGATTTACAATTGCCTTGCTTAAATACTTTTGAAGATTTGTTTGAAATGCAAGTGCTATAGTAGTGTTGTTTGTTTACACTTTTACTGTCAAAATGTAGGAACTACATTTCTTGACAATTCAGTATAAAATCAATATGGAATCAAAATTACTGCTATCTGCTAACCGATGCCTTGCCAACTACATTGAATACAGCTACAACAATCCCAGCCATAGTCTTTTTTGATAATTCTTTGCTTTCAGCTATTTTAGCTACCATCTTACCAGCAATCCTTGCATGTTTCAGTGGAATAATGTAACCATTGCTTATATTATTTTCTTCAGAACATTTACTACTGGAATTTCTGCATCATTAAATGATTAAATATAATTTATTTAGACTTTCTTTCTTTTAGACAATAAAAACTTGTGGGTGGGTTGTAACAAGGTTGAAAACATCTAAAGTTTATGAAAGGTTTTTTTCTTCAGACTTTTAAATTTTACATTTTTCAGCAACAAATCAAATACTTCAGCCCAGATACTTGTAATGAATGTCTTTTTAATCACACTTATTGAAAATTTAATCACAAACCTTTTATTATGTCTTTAAATTTGTAAACCTGATGTAATACTGATTTATGGAGCTGTGATGACTTCAGCATATTAATACATCAAATGTTTCGGGAAAATATGCAAAGAAGTTGCAGCCACATTGAGTGAAGGTTTGGGTTGGGGAAGCATAAGTTTTTTCATTGTTATTTACTTTTTTCTGAAAAAACTGTATGGAATTAGGTCAGCAAAAAAAGTTGTTAAATGTATATCTATATATGCTGTAGTATAAATATACTATTAATGCGCACTTTTTTAACAAAAAGTAATTTGTTAAAGTAATATGTACCAGTAATTTGTTTCAGTAACTTATTTTTAAAAATTTTACCCAATGAAACTAATCACTACTTTTGGTGAAAATTATTCAAAATTGGCAAGATTTATGTCAATGTAAAAAGTTTCTTATATATCATTATATATAAAGTAAAGTTTCTTATATATTATTATATTTAAATAAATAAATATATCTTACATATTAAATAAATTTGGTTATAGCTATTTAATTAAAGTTCAAAGTTTTCTAATTTCTGTGTTGATAGATGATATTCTTTGATTTGCTTAGACTTAACCTGAGCATATATTTGCATATCAAAGCATCTATTTGTCGTGTAGTCAGGTGTGAACACTGACTTTTTTTATATAATCATTTTTCTCTTTTCATATTTGTTTTTTTTCCCACTCTTTTTGATAACTGACTCTTAATTTATTTGCTAGACAAGCTTAATTATTAGACTCCTTAATTTGTTATATTTGATGCGTATAATCTGCAGTGTTTAAACTAGACTGAGCAATGAAAACCCATACTCCTTGGTTTTTCTTTTCCTCTAGCTTGTGCTCATTTTTTCCATGTTCTTTAGAAACTAAGACAATGCTTTAATCTCACTTTTATGACTTACTTCTTTTGCATTAGATTCACTCTTATCATCATAGTACACACAACTACTTTTCACGACTTTCTTTATGGCGGCTCTTGAGCCATTCTAAAAAATCATTCTCCAAAACCCTTTTATACCTCTAGAACACTTTTTTTATATATCCAGAAATTTTTTTATATTCTCTCTAAACTATTTAACAAGTGACAAATTTAACAAAAAACAAACTTTACTGATTTTTTTTTATCTGCCTGCTAGAAAATGGTTCAAATTTAAAAAAATAAATAAATTTCTGGAGATTGCACTAATCCTTTTTATTTCTGCCCAATCACCCTTCACTTTAGGCCAACACTTTCTTTCCTGTAACTTCCATTCTAAAGGTTCTATCCATGGCCCTGTGTTTTATTTTTTACTTATATTGTTGATCTTGCTGATAACCACACATCATATGTTGATTTTCCTGATAACCACACCTAATACGTTGATCTCCCTGATAACCACAACTCATATGATGATCTTGCTGATAACCATACTTGTTTTTTTTAAAGGACTCTTATTTACTTCTTTACAAATGACCTCCATGAAAAATTTTATATACGACTGATTGAGAAGTTAACATCTGGATAGGTTTTCTCTTTTTATTGCATTTGACTTAAGAACTGTTGATCTAAATTCTTCAATGATTTCTGCTTTCCCACTTGGGATGCATAAAATTTGCATTAGATCGAAACCGAAGTATCTTCAAGGATTCATAACTTTTCATCAAAAAAATGTTAACTTACAACACTTTATTCAAATTTATTAGCTTAGTAATGCAATTAGTTTTAAGGCTTTCAAGAACCTTAATCTATCATCTTGAATCTAATAACTTACTTTCTGATCATCGCTATGGATTTTGATCTTCTCGTTCTACAGCTGATTTGCTAACAGTAATAACCAATAGGTTTTATCGTGCATTAGATAAAGGTGGAGAGGTTAAGGTCATCGCTCTTAACATTTCTAAAGCTTTTGATAAAGTTTGGCATGCTGGTCTTCTCCATAAGCTTTCTTCTTACGGTGTATCTGGAAACATCTTTAAGATTGAATACTTCCTTTCCTATTGTAGTATAAAAGTTGTCCTCGCTGGACAGCACTCTTTTTCATATTCTGTAACTTCAGGGGTTCCTCAAAATTCAATCTTTGGCCCAATACTCTTTTTAATTTACAATAACAATTTTCCAGATATTCTCACATCTAAGGTTATCTGAATTAATGTTCTGTTGAACATTAATTCAGATAAAACTCAATTTTTTTCAGCTAATCATTATTGCAATAATTTAGATCTTCCTATATTTATGATTGGTAATGCACTCGATGAGTCATCTACCCTTCATCTTCTAGGATTAACTCTTACTTCCGATCTTTCTTGGAAAGTGTATATCAAATCCATTGCAAAATTAGCATCTGCTAAGGTTGCACCTCATCATTGTGCCCAACACTTTCTTACTCCGGATTCTATTCTCTATCTCTGTAAATCTCAAATCCTTGTATGGAATACTATTACCATATCTGGGGCGGATCTTCTAATGATGCCCTTCTTCTTTTAGATAAGGTGCAAAAACGCCTTGTAAACATAGTTGGACATGCTCTTGCAGCCAACCTCCAACCATTATCACATCTTCATAATGTAGCTTCTCTTTCTCTTCTCTACAAATACTATAACGGTCACTGCTTTAAGGAGCTAGCGTCTCTTGTGCCATCTACTAAAATTCATTCTCGTGTTACTTGTCATTCAAATAAGTCTCATCTTTTTTCTGTGACTGTTCCTAAATGCTCCAAAAATTCTTATTCCTCTAGTTTTTTTCCTCGAACATCAGTTCTTTGGAATTTGCTTTCTTCATCTTGCTTTCCTGATTCATATAATTTGCAATCTTTAAAGTCGTCTGTTAACCATTATTTTGCTCTACAATCTTTATCTTTACTCTTCCAGTAACTTCTAACTCTAATAGTTGTTGCTTGTAGCCTTGTTGGAAGCGAAGATGTTAAAATAAAATAAATAAACAAAAATAAGATTGTCCAAAAAAATCAATAAACATTTTAGCAAATAATTTAGATTTATTTGTGCTTGATTGTAATTAAGTTTTTGAAAGCTTAACATCAACTGCCCACATTATCTCTGCTTTTTGTGTGACTCTCCTTCAAACATAATTAAAGCTTGTTGTAAATACAGTTCCACCTTTGGCGTGGCTAGCGGTTTTAACGATTTATATTGCATATATCGCTGACATGCATTTGTTGTTTATTTTTACTACAATTAACATGTACTTTTAATGCCTTTATACTCATACTTGCAACTGCTATAACTTTCAAAATTATATTTTACATCATGGGATATTTATGCCCATTGTTTGTAACAAACATTCTAATAACTTATTAATTTTGTCATGGAAACTGTACTAAGTATTAAATTTGAGTACAGGCCTTAATACTATTGTATATTGGATCAACACAATTTTTTTAACTGTGTTGATTGACTGGCCATTTTAATGTATTATACTCTCAAAAAATAAATTAACAGATTTAAAAAGTATTTCAGAAAATTGCCCGTAATTTTGGGGAATTTATATTTTTTAAACCTAAAAAATCATGAAAAATTTCACCTTGCCTAGCTATTATTTTGAACAATTAATTTGTAACATTCTAATGTTAATTGTATATTTTTTTATAATCAATTTTTCACATTTAGAGTCTATTAAACTATTTCAAAACATTGTATTTGAATTGTATAATACATGCAACTATTATATTACCTTACATATACAGCGAAGGCAGCCAGACATCACAGCTGGAATATATACTTCATTATTTTGGTATATTTCTGTACCAAATTTACAACCTAAATTTAAAATTACAAAAAATGCAAAACAAAAATATTTTATTTATAGTTTGTCAATAATTATTAATAGTAGTAATTAGTTAACTATTAACTAATTAATCATTAACATACTTTAGTTATTTATTTATGAGTAAAACATAATTAAAATTAGTTGATTAGTTATGAGCTGATAATAAAAATAGTTAAAGTTAAAAAAAAATTTTGAAACAGTTTTTAATATGCTACTTGTATTCATCAGGAGCCATTAGAATGGCACTTCAAATTTATTTTATATATATCCTTTAGAAACTGTAAAAATTCTTTTTGCATAAGAACTATTATTTTGCCTTTCCTTTTCTCTTTATTCATCAGCCAACATATATTTTTTTTTTTGCAATTCACCTCCTTAAGGTCAAGAAGGCCACTACAGATGAGGAGGCTACTTGTGGTTATAATCCTCTCCCAACTCTATAACTCCAAAACACGAATGCTGTAGTATAAATATACTATTAATGCGCACTTTTTTAACAAAAAGTAATTTGTTAAAGTAATATGTACCAGTAATTTGTTATAGTAACTTATTTTAGAAAATTTTACCCAATGAAACTAATCACTACTTTTGGTGAAAATTATTCCCAATTTTCACCAAAATGCGCGGTACAACTAGGGACATGGTGGGCATTGCACTCGGAACCTCTTGCTAATGAAGCAAGCGCTCTACCACTACACCACTACTGCATTGCTGTTATTGGTGACTTTAATGCACTGAATGCTCATTACACTAAATGGTTTTATTATCTCATATTTTTTCTACATAGGATTTACTTGATCCCACATTTCACTACCTATCATCACACTCAATCATCATCACTATCTATTATCACATAATTTATCATCACACTTCCTAAACTTACCAACTGACTGCGATTACTTTTAAGATTTTCTTTGTAATAGTCACTCTAGTGATGGCTGATGTTCACTGCCTCCCCGCTAAAAACTGCACATCCTACATTGTCTCCTGAATTCATAAAGTCATTAATGCTTTAATTCCAAAAAAATGGAAAGCAGGAAGGAACTTAGTTCCTTCCTGCTGGAAATCTTAGTTCTTTCCTGCTGGAAATCTTATGGCTGGAAAACAGCATCTGTATTTAAATTTTTTGAAAAATTACCCAATCAGTCTTCTATCTAATAATAATCTTTGAATTTTTAATTAACAAACTTCTACTATTTCAGTTCAAATCCAACACCTTTTTGACAATCAACATATATTTTAATACTCTAGTTCTACTGTAATTATGCAAATAAAAAGTTTTTAATGAGCATAAAAAGAAAGCAATAAGGCAAAGACTATTGCCATATCAAAGGCTTTTATTAGTTACATGCTGATGACTTCTCCATAAACTCACTTCTTATAACGTATTTGGGAAAATTTTTAAAATCAATGAATCATTCATATACAATTGCAGAGTAATTCCGTGTAAAAATGAAACAAAAAATTTCAATTTAACCTCCAGATTTTTTCAAATTTTAACTAGCGGTACTTATCAATTAGGCATGAAAAAAATGCAAAGTTTGAGCTCTTAACTCCAAATGTTTTGTAAGTAAAGTTTTGAATTTCAGCTTATATTACTGAATTTTTTTTCCTATGTCTGCCATTATGGATTTTAAAAGGGTAAATTTTCATAAATAATTCAAGTACAAATGAGAAAGGCTAAAAAGTAGTACCTGGTTATTTTTGAGGGTGGTAATAAAATGTAGAAAGATAACTCAAAAATCTTTGACAGCCATTATCTGATTTTAAAGGCTTTCAAGAAATTCTCTTTTATTACAGTTTACAGTTTTATAAGAAGTTATTTAAGTTTATACTATTAAGTAATAATTTTTTTCAGTTTCCATGCACCTTTAGCATGTCCTATCAGTAGAGATATAACAATTTCGAGCTAAAGTTTGAAACAAAAAAAAATTGCAAAAAAAAAAACCGAAGTAGAAATAGAAATATAATTTGGTTTAATCCTCTGTGCAGCAAAAATGTTTCAACAAATATTGTAAAAGCGTTTTTAAAATTAATTGATAAATATTTCCTTCCCACTAATAAAATTGCTCAAAATATTTAACATAAATACTATTAAAGTAAGTCATTGCTGTACAAAAAATAAAGAAAGAACTATAGAAGGTCACAATGTTGCATTTATTAATAAAAAGGAATTTCTTAAAAAAAAAAAAATTGTAATTACAAACAAAAAATTGATTGATAAATGAATAAAATGAATGGCAAATGCCTATCAAAAAATATTATTTACAAAATGCATTAATTCCTCACAAAATAACCCTGATAAATAAAATATATTGGCTTAACCAAAAGCAAATGGAAAAAACATTAGACCAATTACAAACAATCTTTTAAACATAAAAAATACTCAAAAGAGAATATGCTGTCAATATATATTGGCAATTTAAAGAAAAAAAAACATTAATTTTAAATTAAACTGGTCTATTCTCAAAATTACACCTGCCTATAATAATATTTCTAAAAAACATAAGCTAAAAAAAATTTGAAATTATTGCCCATTCGGATCAAGAAAAATTATTAAACAAAAAACCTGATTTAATTTCTAAATGCAGGCATAAAAATTAATACCATTAAAAAATTATAAAAAGAAATGAGTAAGCTAAAACTATCCTAATTCTAAGAAATTCTTTTTCACAATAATTTTTTGAAAAATAATATAGCATATGTAAATTCAGGGTTGCAACATTACTACAGTTTTTATAAAATCAATTATAACAATTCCCAATTTCCTGTGAAATATTTTTCTATAATTTGATACATAAATATAATTTGATATACATAATTTGATAACACTCTTCTTCATGAAAGGAGGAGAACTCCACTGTAGACTGTAGAAGTATCTATGGTAGTTATTTGTAGAACACACTAGCATAACATATACTACAGTAACTATATATATATATATATATATGTAGACGACCGGGGTTGATATTTGACTGGGGCTGGGGCGGGGTTTGATAAAATATAGCGGGGGCCCAGTTTGTGACCGGGGCTGCATAAACATTTATACATTCTAAAGTATTCTTTTTTTATTTAAAATTCATGTTATATTTTGTATACATATGCATATATAAACATCATTATGACCAACATCATCATTAACATCATCATCATCATCATCATCATCATCATCATCATCATCATCATCATCATCATCATCATCATCATCATCATCATCATCATCATCATCATCATCATCATCATCATCATCACTATCGTCTCTTTCGGCAAATACTACACCATATAAATACTAAAGTTTATATAAATATGAAAGGATGTATGCTAGCATCTAAATAAAAAGCTAACATATATATTTATGTCCATAATATGTATGCATAAAGCGCATCTCAGAAGCTTTTATTCCTTTTGGACTAGAAGTTTGGAAGCTTTTATACCTACTCTTCAATTTCAAGTGAAACCTCATTATACTCCATATTTCAAGTGAAACCTCATTATTCTCCATATTTCAAGTGAAACCTCATTATACTCCATATTTCAAATGAAACCTCATTATACTCCATATTTTTCACTAACTTAAGCAGTTGCTTTATTAATCATTTTTTTTATAAGAACATCTTATAAAAAAAATTAAAAAAATATTTGTAAAGCTCTTAAGAACAAAATGTCCTTTTATTATTCCAAGAAGCCAATGCAAAAAGGTCCTGTCCGATGTTAAGCTCTGTTATTCTCAGTTTATTAAATCTTGTATCTTATATCAGATGTTAGGTGCTAGAGACTTTGGGTTAGTCTTCAACAATGTCATTAACTAAAATAAGTCTAACATTTAATCTTATTAATTATATAATATTCAATAATATTTAATTTCTAAAAAGTGTTAAATAAGTGGATCCAATTTTTCAAAACTCCACATAACACTTTGACCTCTCCAACTAATAATAATATTAATATATATAATATAATAATAATAATAATAATAATAATAATAATAATAATAATAATAATAATAATAATATAATAATAATAATAATAATAATAGTAATAATATAATAATAATCCATTTATTTAACCATAAAATATGAAAATTTACAATAATATTTATAAACTCACATAAATAAGGTTAGGTGTCACTCATATAGTTAAAAACTAGTCAATGGAGTAACACCTGAAAAAAAAAAAAAAGAAATCAAATAAAACACAGAAAGAATTATAAATAAGAAAAAAAAAATAAAAAAATAAAAAAAAAAAAGAAAAAGAAAAAAAGAAAAAAAGAAAAAAAAAGAAAGGAAAATAAACATGAATAATAAATATAAATAAAGTGAAGACTATCCTGCGATTAGTCTTCACTCTGTTATTAGTTTCTTTATTTATAGGATTTGAGATTATTAAATTATTTTTTTATACTAACTGCACTAATAAAGATATTCTTGAAGGCCTACACGCTTCTTTATTTCAAGTAACTTTAAGGGTACCACAAGGTATCTTGTGGTACGCTTAAATCTTTGCTCCTGTATTGTTTCTTTTCTACAATATCAATCTTAATGAAAATTTAACATCTAAAGTGGCTCTATTTATTGACGACTCAACTTTATACTCTTGTCATGACAAAAAATCTTCACTTTTTGATTGCTTAGAAGAAGCAGCTGATTTTTAATCTGATCTTTCTTCTGTAACAGCCTAAGGCTTGCTGTGGCTTATGGATTTAAATTATGGACTTGAAGTTTGCAATTTTTTTTAGCCAACAAAACATTTATTTACTGCCAAAAAAATATAGCAATATTGTTGGTATTCTTATATTGATAAATAACAACCCTCAGACAAAGTCTAAAAGCACATTGTAAATGTAATGTGGTCGTGGTGTAGTGGTAGAGCACTCGCATCATAAGTGAGAGGTACAGAGTTCGATCCCCACTAAGTCCCTGCTAGTACTGTGCTCAATGTGTTTCTCTGTGCAGTGGCCTTGGTTGTCAAAGTTAGTGTTTCGGAGTTTTATAGTTGAGAGAGGGTTATAACCACAATTATAGCCTCCTCGTCTGTAGTGGCGTTTTCAGCCTTAAGAAAGGTGAATTAACATATAAAAAAAAAATAATAACAATAAATTAGACCTGCTTTATCTGCCAAGCTTGAGTTGTAAGATTGCATTTTATTCTTTTTTCTATAAATACAATCATGGTCAATGCTCAAACAAGCTATTACGATAATCCAAAACTAATTCTTGCTTGATTCTTATTCAACAAGTTGCATCCTTTTACTTGTATTTGTCCCTTTATGCTATAAAAACTAATTATTTCCTAGTATTTTTACTTATTCTCTATTTTAACATAACTTAGTGATAGTGGTTGCTTGCAATCTTGTTGGAAGCAAATTAGAGTTTGAAAATGTATAAATATTTGCCAGTATTTAATAAATAGTAAATGTAAGCATAAAATTATAATATGTAAGGTATTGTAAATTTTTTTCTAGCTTAGGCTATCAACCCCTGCTAAATCTTATAGTTTAGCCGGGGCCAGGGCTGGGTTTAAAAAAAGTCGCATTTTTAGCCGGGGCCCCGGGTATTTACTCTCTCTCTCTCTCTCTCTCTCTCTCTCTCTCTCTCTCTCTCTCTCTCTCTCTCTCTCTCTCTCTCTCTCTCTCTCTCTCTCTCTCTCTCTCTCTCTCTCTCTCTCTCTCTCTCTATATATATATATATATATATATATATATATATATATATATATATATATATATATGTAAATTCTGTATATAATATATATGTAAATTATGTTAGTGTATTTTACAAATAGAGTGCTCAATGTTCTTAAAGAACAGAGCAATAATAAAAAGTATATACATATATACATATATACGTATATACATATATATATATATATATATATATATATATATATATATATATATATATATATATATATATATATATATATATATAACAATCCATAATGTAAATCAAATAAAATATAGTTTACTTTGTTTTTCATCATTTTTTTTTTCATCGTCAGTATTTGGAGGTTCTGATTTTGGTAACGGACCTTCTGGTTTTGTTGATGTAAATAAGTTTTTGAAAATAATTTGAAATATGTTTCCTTGTTTAAAGACTGGGTTTTTTATGACTTCTGGTGAACCAGCTGTAAAAGAATAGATATCTTAAATAGTAATTATAAATAAAACTAGAAAACATCAACAACAAAAAAAGAGTTAACATAAAAAAATAATGAAATTTACGTTCACATGTTCCACAACATTCTCCTGGTTTTCCAATCAGATTTAAACAACTAAGCTCGGGACATTTATGTTGCTCACATACTTCTTGTGGCTCATTTATACCCTAAACCATTGACAGCAAAAAAAAAAAAAAAATGCTATATACTTTCAAACCATAATTCTTATTATCTCATTTCTTCTTATAAAATCTTGATCCCGTTTATTTATTTATTTTATTTTATTAACTGATAATTAGTTAGATTTATTTAATTAATGAAGCTGATACGTCAAACTCAATGGGATAGAACCTGAGATGTATAACTGATTGGTAAATAATAAATATGAACGATGTAAGATGTAAAGCTGAAAACTGTAAAGGTGAAATGATGTGTCATATAAGGAATGCAAGTTTTTCTGCGTACTTAGAATATAAAAGTGCTAAGTATCTGGCTTGGATTATTCTGATGGTTTTTTCGGTTACTTGAAATATATATAAAAAACATGTCATTCCACTTCATTCCAAATTTATATTCGTCTGGATCACTTTATGTTTGTGAATTTATTTAAAAAAACCCGTTAAAATGTAAAGTTACAGTGAAGTGTGCATCATGTCATCATAACAACAATCAACAAAAAGAAAAAAAATCTAAAAACAGCTGCCTAATCACCCATATTGAACTTTGAAAGAAGAAATAAGCTTTTATGTCTAAATTTAAAAACAAATTCATTCCACTTATTTAATAACTTATCATTAATGTAAGATACTATGATATACTTTTCATATGACATAGGTTGATCGTTTTACAATATTATATATTACTTAAACAACTTTAAAATGTATTCTGATCAGATCAATCATAAATTAGTAGAAAATCACTAAACAAAAATGTTTTTCATTTTACACTGTGTTTCATCAATAAAGACTCATCAGAGATGAATGATCAAATTAATAAAACTTCAATTTATACCAAAAATTAAATTACAGTTGAATTTTCAAATGTTAACAAGGAGCCTAATATATATTTAAACAACTTTAAAATGTTTATTTTATATTATTCTATTTTAAATATATATAATATATATATTTTAAATAGAATAATATAAAATAAACATTATAAAGTTGTTTAAATATATATTAGGCTTCTTACATTGAAAGCCAATATTTTAAAATTTTTTTATATCTTTTCTAATTTTATCAAGCTGTGAACCAGATTTTTTACCAGATTTTAAACATTGAAAAAAAACTTTACTTTATTTTAATAAGGAAACTTGGAAAAAGAAAAACATACATGACTGCTTTGATGTAACCATGGGCAGATATGACGGACCAATGAGTGGAAGTTGTTTAAAAAAATGTGGTATATAAATGTGTTGTTTCCTCTAAGAATGTACCTGATAAATAATATATTGGCATGACAGAGGGTTAATGGAAAAAAAGGTTTTGCCAATCATAAGCAATCCTTTGATAATAAAAAGTATTGAAAAGACGCCATGCTGTCAAAATATATATGGGAATTAAAAAGTAAAAATGTTGATGATTTTATACTGAATCGGTCCATCAAAAAAACAGCACCTACATATAATAATATCTCTAAAAAATGCATACTATGCCTGCAAGAAAAATTTGGAATAATTACGCATGCAAACCAAGAATGCTTATTAAACAAAAATTTTTAAATGTATTGTAAAATTTGAGTCCTCAATATTCTTAAAAGAACAGAGCAATAATAAATTAGTAGAAAATCACTTATAAAATTTTTTTAATTTTACACTATAAAAACTCATCATTAAATATGATTTATCATGATTTCAAATGAGTCTTTATTGATGAAAATGTGTAAAATTAAAAAAATGTATTTTACAAAGTGATTTTCTACTCATATATATATATATATATATACATATATATATATATATATATATGTATATATATATATATATATATATATATATATATATATATATATATATATATATAAATATATATATATATATATATATATACATATATATACATATATATATATATATATATATATATATACACACACACACACACACACACACACACACACACACACACACACACACACACACACACACACACACACACACACACACACACACACACACACACACACACACACACACACACACACACTTATAAAAGTGAAATACATTACTTATAAAACAGTAAAAATAAATAATATTTTTTATAATACAAAATATTAAGGTTGTAAAATAAAATTTATAAAAATAGCTCAACTTGACAATAACATCTAATAAATGTTTATTAAAAAGAACATTTACCAAGGTATGTATAGTTGAACTAATAACCCAGTTTCAACTATTTTAATATTTTGGTTTAATCCACAAATAATTATTTCCAAAGTTTTTTTTTGCTAAATGTTCATTAATTTATTAATGATTTAACATTTCTTTTGGAGAATAATGCCATGAATAAGGTATGTATAAAAATTTACTAGGTAAGTTTATAGGGAAAAATTTACTAGGTACTTTACCTAGTAAATTTTTAAAGGTAAAATTGAAAATTATAATAGCTTTGTTTTCTGCAGATTGCTGCACCATGCCAAACACTCATTCGATGTAGGAGCACTCCGCTAGGCTATTTGATAGTCGATGTATGTACTAAAACCCCCTTAACTTCCTGATTTTTTATGACCTCATCTGTGTGCGTCTAATACTGTCAAATAAAATTTAATATGTGTATATGCATATATATATATATATATATATATATATATATATATATATATATATATATATATATATATATATATATATATGTATATATATATAAATTAGTAAAAAACACTTATCTAACTTTTATCTTCGACTTGAAGTTTCACCATTGCTGGATCATCAGGAAGAGTTACTAAATCTCAAAAAAAATTCAATTTATAGAAAAAAATATTTTACAGGAAGTTATAAATTATTATAAAAAATTTTTAATTACTATATTTTTTTGTTAACGGGAAGTTACAGAAAGTAATTATGAAATAATTTTATTTGGAATGGGGATAGTTTAATTTGGTCATTTGTTTTTATAATTTTTTAAGAGGTATTTATTTTCGTGCCTACATTTAGAAATTAATTCAGATTTTTTATTTAATAAATTTTCTTGATTTAAATGAGTAATTATTTCAAATTTTTCTTGCAAACATAGCATACATTTTTTGGAAATGTTATTATAGGCAGGGGCAGATTAAGTAATTAAAAATTTTTTATAATAATTTATAACTTCCTGTAAAATATTTTTTTCTATAAATTGAATTTTTTTTTGAGATTTAGTAACTCTTCCTGATGATCCAGCAATGGTGAAACTTCAAGTCGAAGATAAAAGTTAGATAAGTGTTTTTTACTAATTTATTATTGCTCTGTTCTTTAAGAACATTGAGCACTCTATTTGTAAAATACACTAACATAATTTACATATATATATATATATATATATATATATATATATATATATATATATATATATATATATTATATATATACATACACACACAGTGTGTAAACTAGCCCTGTGGGGCCAAAAAAACACGGTATTCCCAAATGCTCATAAAATTAAAATTCCCAATTTAAAAGTGAAAAATTCCTTTCTCCAAATAAAGCTTGCCTAATTAAAGTTTAATAATTATTCTAAAAATTATTGAAAATTAATTACTATTAAAAACTAATATAAAAATAGCATAAGAAATTATAATTTATTGTTTAAAACTTGAAATAAAGTTGCCGTTATTGGTATAACTACGCGCTTGCATAACTCCAAAAATGTCTCTTGGAAAAAGAAATTTTGAGAATTGGGATTTTCCAAAAATTCCTAAAATCGCTCAAAAAAAAATTTATTTCTCAAAATTTGCAAAAATAATTTTTTGCAATGCATTCCAACAACAGCAAATATTATTAAAAAAAAGTTAGCAAGAAATAAAGTAGAATTTAGAAGATTACAAATTTGTATGGTTTAACCAAGGAGTTGTAATAGACTGGAGGGAGAACAAAGTTAAAATACGTCATTTCTCAAGAAACAATCTTAGTTGTAACATAATTTTCTATTAACGTAATAATCATAATTTAACTAACAACATTCCACCTTTAACAAAAATTATTAAATGATGAAAAAAATTATAAATGTTTCAAAACGCCATAAGCAATTGAAGCATTGCAAATAAAAAATGGAAATTTAAAATATTCATAAACAATATTTAGAGTTTTTTTTATGTTGTGCATTTAAAAAATTTCAAGAAATTTCATTGAATTAATAAATGTCTAGATAAGAATCGTTAGTATTTTTGCTGGATTTACAAAAATGTATTTTATATCTATATATTTAGAATACAGCAATTTGTTTTAGAATATAGGGCCATTTTGACTTGCCACTGGAATAATTATACAACAAAGACTATAACGGGTTTGAAATCATTTTCGGCTTTGTTCTTCCTCCAGCTATTATATCTCTTTGGTTTAACACCCACAAACGCTATTTCTTTAAAAGTTCTTTTGTAAGCAATTCTTTTGTAATTAAACTACATTTGTTGTTGTTTTTGCTGAGACTTTGTAATTGTAACTTTATTACGCTATGCGATTTATGCATAAAGAAAGTTAATATTAATTATAAAATTGAACTCGCAATAAATGTGAAATATGAAATTTACAAGCTTGTGTTTTTTATTTTCAAAACCTTTTTTGTTTTTCTATTTTAAAACATTTCTTTTCATGACACAATTTATTACATGATGGTGTAAGGGTTCGTCCATAAAGGATATCAAACTGAATTACGGAAACTATATTACTTAAAAAATCACTATATTACTTTAAAAGTCGCCCTTTAATGCCCACCAGTGAAAAATATATATATATATTCAAAAGAATACTCTTAACATAAAAGCGGCAATGATATATTAAGATTAAAAGTAAATTAAATATATTATTCTTAATAATAATTAATACACACTGATTTTTTTATAATATAAAAATATATAATTCTGAATACATCTTTGGGAATTGCCTTTGCTTAACTTGCCTTTTGTGAAACTCGTTATGAAACCACATTTAATTTTGTGTTGATTTTTATCTTCAATAAATGTTCAGACGGTATTTTTTATTTATTTATTGTTATATATTTTATTATTAGTGCTTTCCAATTAATATATGCAGAGCTAAAGTGGAAAAGAAAAGAAGAAAGAATATAAGAAAAGGACCCCACACATTCCTGGTACACATTTTCATTTCAGAGGAAGGGGGGAGGGGGTATATTTAGGAAATATTTTGACTAACTCCCAATTTGGTCAAAATGCTGTATCAAATTTATTTCTAGTTAACACCCTGCGTGTATGTGTGTGTGTGTGTGTGTATATATATATATATATATATATATATATATATATATATATATATATATATATATATATATATATATACAGTGTGGAAAAAAAGAAATCGAAGGTGAGCGGTCAATTCCACTGGCCAACACAAGGAAATGACAGTCAAATATTTTTTTTGGATGTTTAAAATTATTATTTTTGTATTTGTATATACGTATAGTGCTCTCCGAAACATCATTGGTGATCGCAGTGCATTCCTGAAGAGGGGGATCACCATTATCCACTACTTAATTCTGATTGGTTACCATGGCACCAACATTTCTTTATCTTTTACACCCACGTATTATAGCGCTTTTTGAGCTTTATATTATGAATTTGTTACATTAACGACATTTATATACTTTTATCTCACACAGGTTATTATCAGTTTTCAGTTTGTTATCTAGAGTTTAGACCATATATAGTAGCACATTTACTAGCCTTTTTTTCTTTTTATATTGCTCGTACTTATATTTTTTATCATTTTACTTTATATTTTGTTATCTACTTATTTCATTGTTTTTGTATGGTGCGATAATTTTAGCCATGGTTGCCTTTAATGAACCAGCGGATCGATATTGACTTGTTCACTCATAGACCATTGTTTTATCATTTGTTTAATATGACTAGAGCGTGAGTTATTGTTCACCTAATCCCTGAGTCCTAAAATTTTCTTCCTCCTACAAAATAGTCTTTACATTCATTTATGATTCTCACCCAATGACATCTACAATCTACTTCTATTTTCACATCTCCCAGATCTACGTGACTAGACGGCTCCGTTGGTCACTTTTTGCGACCATTGTGTCGCATAAACAAACAAAATTATTATTTTTGTATTTGTATATACTTCTTGTTTTTTTTTTAGTCATTGTAATGAATTGACTTTAGTAAACAATAAAAAAAAGTGCAAACGCACAATTAGCAATTTTTAATTTATCTATAAATCATTTTATTTTAATATAACTCATTTATTTACAATTTGCAGGAATTTATGAGAAAATATATAAAACAGTTTAGAGAAAAATAAAACAAATTGACTAAGTACAGAGCATAAAATGCTCATAGTTAAATACATAAATTATTATTTAGTATTATTGATATAATGTACTAAATTTTTTTATTAAAATAATAAAATAAAAACTTCAATCATTTAAGAAAAAAGAATTTTCGCCATCAGTAAAATAAAATTATTTAAATAAGCAAAGCAAAAAACCTTAATAGATATAGTTTCGTTGTGTATAATACCTTCATCAACAAAGCAAATTAATGAGTTCAGTGTTAAAGCAAAAAAATTACTGGTTTCTATTAATATGCAATAACAATTAGATAAAAATTTTAACAACTATAAATTTAATATATACTTGAATATATTTTAAGTAGTAGAATTAATATAAAATTATTAATAAATTTTAAACGCTTTAAAAACAAAGATAAAAACAGTATTGAAAAATAAAAGGATTAAAGAAAACTTCTTTTTGCTTTTAAACTTTTCGCTTTAACTACACTCTATTAAAGTAGAGTATCGTAGACAAGAAAACTATTTTAAACACTTTTTTAAAACTTAAATGATTTTAAGAAATTTTAGTATGTGCATTATCCAAATAACATTCTGATTATTTGTCAAACCTTGTTTTTTAAAAGTCTGATTTTTTTTAACTGGTCAACCATGACCGGCAAGAATTCATTTTGGAAGGTCAAAATTGTAATATATATATATATATATATATATATATATATATATATATATATATATATATAATATATATATATATATATATATATATATATATATATACATATATATATATATATATACATATATATATATATTTATATATATATATATATAATATATATATATATATATATATATATATATATATATATATATAGAGAGAGAGAGAGAGAGAGAGAGAGAGAGAGAGAGAAAGAGAGAGAGAGATTTAAATTTTAGATAGAATAATTATTTCAATTCTAAATTAATTATCGTATTTAGAACTTCAGTTCTAAATATGATAATTAAAATAAAAACAACAAAACGAACATTAGATTTCATAACATTTTCAATTCTAAATAATATAATTCATTCATAAAAGTGAATTAAAGATTTTTCAGTGAAGCATTTGATGAACAAAAAAATTATATTACAATTAGAAAAAACATTTTTATTTTTTTGGCAAGTGCTTTTTTATGCGCTCACTAAAGTTTTTTCAGGCGTTTTTTCAAGGCCTAAGCGCAAAAGTGCTGGCTAAACAGAGAAGACAGATATATATATACATATAACTATACATATATACGTATATTAGGGCCCTGAAAATCACCCTTTTTGGTATCAAATCGAATCTGAATTAAATCAGGCGCTGATTTGCAAATCAAGTCAAATCTCGAATCAAATCAGCATTTTGAGGATATCTATGTTTTAGTTAAACTTTTTTTTTTCCTCAAAATGCTTATTGGACTTGTGATTCAATTCGATTTGCGAATCAAGACTTGCTTTGAATCATAATTCGATTGGAAACTAAAAATAGTGATTCGCAGGGCCCTGTATATGTACGTATATGTATGTTTACATATAGAGTCCAATACTATTAAATAAAAGCAAAAAGAAAAAATTTACATTCTTGAAAAATTCTTTTTAACAATTTTTCTAAAAATATTATGACTTAACTAATTTGTTGAAATCAACTTTATACCACTAACTAATAAGTTTTGTCCACATCTTATGCATCATTAGGCATTAGGTTTTGACATTACTTAATTCCTCCAATAAAAATCCGATAGGAGAGAGATCTCTTATCTTTAGCCTCCCCAATCTTGTGATTGAGGAGCCTAAATCATTTTATTTAACATTTGATCATTCTTGAACTCAGTCAAATAACTCAAACAAGTTTTTGAAAAATTTGTTTTAAATTTAAGCTTCAAGTTATTTTCTTTTGAAAAAATGAATAGCTTTTCATTAACCCCAATTTTATAAGTCTACAAGTAAACTCCTTTTGTCATTACTCCCTCTATTTTTACAAAGTTACCTGTGGCATTCTAACCAAAACAGCCCCACAAATTAACATTACATTCACCGAGTTTTACAGTCAATAGTACACACTATTTTATCATAAATTCAACGATTTTTTTTTCAGACAATCAATCTTATCTTGAAACCAAAGATTTTAAACTTAGACATGTCAGTTCACATTTACGGCCATTAATGGTCGATTTTTTACGTAGATTTGCCCACTTTACCATTTTTATTATTCTTATGATTTTTATCAAAGCATACTTACTTTTGATAATTTAAAATACTTTTAAACTATCTAAATAGTGCAAAAATAAACATAAAAATTTTTTTAAAAAGTTAATGACATTCGAATAATTATAAACAGTGGTATGTATATATATATATATATATATATATATATATATATATATATATATATATATATATATATATATATATATATATGTATATATCATAAATCAAATTAGACAAAAACCTTTAGGCATGAACATTGTGCACATCTACCATGTTTATATTTATCTGGAATATAAACTTTCCATGAAGTTTTAATATCAAATAAAGAGGACGAATGATTGCACCCTAAGAAAGAAAAAAAATTGTAAATATCAATTTACAATTTTTTTATATTTTTTATTATGAAAATTATTAGTAATAACAAGTACAGGAAAAACTGATAAAATATATTAAAACGATATATTAAGTTTTGAATAAGTTTTACATGAATTTTTTTATATAATTAAAAAATAATTTTAAATTTTAGTTATTAATTTTACCCCTTTTAACTGTAACAATTTCAGCATCTAAAAGAAAAAAAATCTATATATATCATTATTTAATGTCACCATATAAAAATTATTTGTCACCTGCCAGCGTTTCACAGGAAGACGTGCGATTGCACGCAATTATACGACCACACAAAAAATACTTTGTTTTGACGATTTAGCAAAGGCTTTTGACATGTTTTAAAAATTTTAAAATGCACTTAAAATACTTACTTAAACTTATCTAAAAAAAACTTTACTTTAAAAAAGAAAAAAAATCTTAATGAATGAGAAAATTAAAAAATATAACCCAACTAAAACTAAACTCAACAAACTAAAATGCTAAATCGTGTTTTTAATTACACTCGGAATAATTTTTTATCTTTACTAATGTTTAGAACATTAATAAACATTGATAAAAAAAGAACAATTTACTTTTAATGATTGTTTAAAAAATACTCACACTTGATTTAAATTATAGTGCTTTTTTTTACTAATTTAAAAATATCAGCTTCCATGTAAATGTAAACAAGTAAATAATTAAAAACAATTTAATTCTTCATTTTAGAAGTTGTACTTTGTTTTTTTTTTGCTTTTTGTAATTTGTTTTAAAAGATTAACATTTATCATTAAAAATACATAACTATATAAATAAAAAAACAGCAATTTAATACTTAATATAAAAATTCAATAGAAGTGTTTTGTTACTTCATTAAAAAGCATTTCAATAATATAAAAGCATTAAAGATCAAACTTATTAAATTGTAATGACTTTCAAAAACATCTGTCTTTTTTTTTTTAACAAAATTTCTTTTATCTTTTTAAATGTATTAACTTTAATTATTTTTATATTAAAATTCGTTAAAGAGACTTTTGTTGTTGTAGAAAGTCATTGTTTATAAAAACAAAATAACTTTTTATTTTTTAATAACATTTTTTATAAAAAATGCATACTTTATATATAATACTTTATATAATATAAATTAAAAAAATTATATACAACTGTCAATTTAACTTTAAAAAAAAAATCATTATCGATAAATTTTTACTTTACTTAAAAGTGTTTTGATTTAAAAATTGTTACTTTATTAAAAAACATTTGTTAAAAAATTTTGGATTATATTTCATCTAACGTATAATTCAGAATATTTTTCATTCAGTGCTTTTTTAAAATGTTTTTTGAAATAGCTGCAGTGAAATTATGAAAGCAAAATGCGATTTGCCTGGTCATATAATGAAGTGCGATCACATATCTTCCTGTGAAACACTACCTGCATTTTAATATTCTATAAGCCAAAATTATTTAATTTTTTTTAATCAAATTAATTTCTAAGACTGTTTTGTAATGCCTAATGATTGCATACAGCATAAAACTCTGAAATGATTCCAAAAATTTCTATTGAATTATCTAACAACTTTTCTAATATATATATATATATATATATATATATCTATATATATATATGTATATATATATATATATATATATATATATATATATATATATATATATATATATATCTATATATCTATATATATATATATCTATATATATATATGTATATATATATATATATATATATATATATATATATATATATATATATATATAATATATATATATAATATATATATATATATCTATATATCTATATATATATATATATCTATATATATATATGTATATATATATATATATATATATATATATATATATATATATATATATATATATATATATATATATATATATATATATATACAGTGGTGTACATTGGATTTTTAGATGTTTGAGTTTTGACACTTACAGGCATTGTGCAAACTTCAAACTTTTGTATGTTTATGCTTATATCAAAAAAGAATGTTTTGCAAAGAATTGGGGTGATTGGAGCTTGGGAACAAAAAAGCCCTAATTTTTGGGTTGCTCCTACGTTAAAGGTTGGGCCCACCCAACCCTTAACGTAGGAGCAACGAGTTTATAAAATATTTTCTTTACTATTTTTATCTAAATTCATATTCATCAACAAGTTTCATGCAATAATCTCTTCAATAATCTCATGCAATAATCTCTATTCAGTTTTTTGACCCTATAATGTTTACAGCCCTCTCAAACTGAGGGGGTTAAAACTTTATATGGTTAGAGTTTTTATACACACATATATCATACGTATCATATATACATGATACATACATATGATAAATTAATAGTAAGACAACATTTGGTTGAAATATTTAAACAGTGCTAGTTATAATTAATGTCTTTCCATTGTTTTATTAAAACAAATTTTAAGCTGATACCTGGTTAATTACACTATGCAACAAAAATTGATGAAGCTTTTGTTTGACTAGATTTGTTTAGTGTTTTTATGTGAATTCGAGCATGATGGTTTAAAAAATGTAATCAGTTGATGGTATTAAAAATGCAATAAAATAAACAAGTATCAAACATTACCCTTAATACATCAGCAAAACTGCATAAATAATCAAAATATAAGTTCTGCCTAACAAAGCAAACATCAGTAGAAATGACTGTAAAATTAAATTATAGAAAGGCAAGGATCTTAAAATCTCTGCACATATCCCAGCTATATTGGCAGGAGTTATTTTTAAGGTTATTCCAATAGTGTATTCCTTCAAGTATACATAGTGTGAAACATGAATGGAAGAGTGTAAACTGCTTGCTTTCAAACTTTTTGAGGAGCTATCTATAAATACAAGTAACTTAAATTTCATTAAACAGTGCACCAATGTCTATGCAGTAATATAGACTCATACATTACATAGGTTTTGCAAAAGCAGCATGCCTGCTACAATAAGCAGACACTTTACAAACAGGTGTATGAGGAAACTACACACCCCTAAACATAACCATAGTAACTCTATTTTATCTTTACTAAACCCTAAATATTCAATTAAGTCATCAAATTGTTGCTAATTAGGAAAAAGTAAACTTTTTTTCTTAGTTTTTTTTAGGTGCCCCCAAGAAGTCCTTGCGGTCTTATCACAGAGCACTGCGGGTGAGCAATTAATAGGAAGTTCATGCCTCCTTCCAAAGCAATGTCAAAAAACTTGCCCAGAGTTAGTATTTGAACCACGGATCCTTTGTTTCTGAGGCAAGTGCACTACCACTGCACCACGGCTGCTCTACTTCAGTTTCTGCCTTTACACTGTCAATCATTATCATTGTTATCACTTGAATCTCTCTTTTCCCCCACTGCTTCATGGATCAGAAAAACAGAAAGGAAGATCATCATTGAAGAAGGTATATTAGGAAATATAGTATGCTTCAAAGTAAAAAGTAATTAGTATCAAGCATGTGTTGTCCTGCACTTGTTTCAACGCATTATAATAGCTAGAGACAAAATCTAGTGATAACTTATTATAAAATATATCACACAGAAGTTTTTAAATCCAAAATTAAGAGTTTAATTTATGTGACATTCAGAAAATATTAGGTATAAAAAGCATTTAACAGCAACTGTGAATTTTTTTGTAAAAGAAACAATAAATCAAATAAAAGATTTTAAATCAAATATGATTTAAAAAAAAAAATTTATATTCGGTTATGAAGCAATGTAAAATAGTAAAACGTAGAATGTAAATTTAGTTTCAAAAGAATATAAAATAGTTTTTTCTTATCATCAGCTAAATTAAACGCAAACTTTTGGAAAATTGGAAATATTTAATTTTATGTGCGTTACCTCCCATGTGTTTAGATCAAAGATCGAAGAGCCTGATAAACTGAAACAAGCATACATAGCTCTGTTGCTTCTTTTTTATTAAAAATTTAAAGACTTATTAAAGCTAAACATTTTCTGAATGGACAAAATATGACATTATTTAATCTTATTTTATCTTATTTTTAAAAAATTTATTTTGATTTTCTTTGAAAAAATAAAATAAAACTGCATTAAATATATTGTGTAAGGACTAAAATGTCATAAATATATACTTTTAATTAAATATATTATTAATAAACAGATATTTAATGTCACTAAACACTAAATTTCATTTGTGACATATTGTGACATCTGTGGTTTTAGCTCTGTAATATATACATATATATATATATATATATATATATATATATATATATATATATATATATATATATATATATATATATATATACATATATATATATATATACATATATATATATGTGTGTGTATATATATATATATATATATATATATATATATATATATATATATATATATATATATATATATATATATATATATATATATATATATATATATATACATATATATATATATGTATATATTTCCACAAAGCTAGACAAAATTAATTTGAAAATATAATCAAGATATTATTTAATTTTTGCTTTATTTATTTTTAGATAAGCAGGTAAAATAAACAAGAAGTAGAAGAAAATTAAGACTTATTTTAGGATTATAGATAACGCTTTCTCAATAAATAGACAAAAATAAAGTAACTTAAAAATAAACACTGGAAATTAAATAAATATATAACATAACAAAAACAATAAAAGTACAAAAAATAACTAGCAAACCTGGGCAAACAAGACAACAGCTGTGGTTAACTGATATGGGATTGTTACAAGTCAAAGAAGGACATGTTCTTATTGTACACATCACAATTTTTATCTAAGAAATATTTATAAGATAAATACATTAGTTCAAGAATAAAAACTCTTTTTTGAGTAATCAAGATAATACTGCTTTTCTTTTTTTATTTAAATTAAGTTAGCAAATTTAAATTTTTTTGTTATAAAGTTTAAAAAGTTATGCAGTAGTGGTGTAGTGATAGAGCGCTTGATTCATAAGTGAGAGGTTTCAAGTTCAATCCCTAACATGTCTCTGATAGATCCGCCTTTTGAAGTTATAGATTTGAGAGAAAGTTTTAATCACAATTAAGCAGCCTCCTCGTCTGTAGTGGCCTTCTCAGCCTTGGGGAGGTGAATTAACATTAAAGAAAAAATTAAAAAAATTAAATTAAATTACTTATTTTTAATCACTAAAATAATGGTTTTTAAATAACCAAAAGGTGTGGATAAATAAAAGGGAGTCTCTATAAAATCAACTTAAAAAAAAGAAAAAGAAATAATAATAAAGCTAAATAACTTACACAATTGGCAAGAGAAGCAATAAAATCTGTAACACATAAATTTGAATGTAAAAAGCTTAAACTGACTATGCAGCTAATATCAAATCAATGCAACAAGTATTGTTATCTGAAGTAGATATAATAATAGAATATAATTCTGTAGGCCAGACAATTCCATGTGAAAACATCAAAATTTTTTATAAAATGCAACCTTAAGTCTCAGATTTTGCTGATTTTTACACCACTCAGATTTTAAAAAGTTATAAACATTCTTTATAAAACTTTATCATCTAATTTCAACCAGTTTCAAAGATATAATTATTTTAATTTTGCCCTGAACAAGTAAACATTAAAAAAAAAGTTTTGGCTTTTGTTTCTGTCCTGTGTTCGAGGGAAAGATGAAAATATGTACATTTACATATTTTGAGGCAAAGAATCCAATAAAATATCTGAAAATATTTTAAAATGAACATAATATCTGAAATATAAACTTGCTTATAAAAATAGAAACAAAAATTCTTACCCACTTGTTAATTAAGCCCTCCCCCTCTCTCCATTTATTATACCTGGATAAAAATTCCCACCCTTTTATTCTACTCCATCTTGTATCAAGTCCCTGAAAGTAACTTAACAGTAATGTTTGGCACAAAGGTCATCTCCATAGGCTTGCTTCATATGGTGATAATGGATTGAAACCATTATATAGATATTATAAAACAAATTAAAACCGTTCATATAAACTTAAAATTTTAATGAATATACTAATGATGTGGTTTAAGTAGATGCAAATGGAAATTAGAAAAAAAAATTATAAAGAAAAAAAAGTTGTTTAAAAAATCAATGGAAATAAATAACATTTACATAAAGTATTGCGATTTTTGAAATATTATATTATAACTCTATATATTATCTGGATTTTAAAATTTGTAAGACTAAAATTGGTAAGTAATTAACATATTTTTACCAATATTAAATATTCTTAATATGGGCAATTCCATTTTTGATTTACATTACACGCGCAACAACTTTATCAAATATTTGCCTATTTAAACTATAAATTAAACTTGTATCTGTTTTGTATAAAAGCTGTTAGTCTAAAGAATAAATAAGCTAAAAAGTTTTGAGTCTGGCCAAAAGAGGGCAAACTTATTACTAAAAATGCCACTTAACTTACGCTACCT